>NW_027274714.1:682931-821405 GCF_030028105.1 Mobula birostris | reverse complement strand
ACTACTGTGTTTTCGCGTGTGTCCCATAGCTTCCCGTATATTGCTGTGTTTCCACGCACCTCCCATAGGTTGCTCTATCTCGCCGTGTTTTCGCGCACATCTCATATATTTCCCAATAGCGCTGTGTTTTTGCGCACCTCTCATAGCTTTCCCAAAATCTCTGTGTATTTGCACACCTCTCATATTTTCTCCTATATCGCCGTGTTGTCACTCACTTCACATAGGTTTCCCAAATCGCTGTATTTTCTCGCACCTCTCATGTCTTCCCCTATATCGCTCTGGTTTCCTGCACGGCCATAGACTCTCATATATTGCTGTGTTTTCGGCGCACTTCTCATACCTTCTCCTATATCGCTGTGTTTTTGCTCACATCTCATAGCTGCCACTATATAGCCGAGTTTCGCACCGCTCTCATACCTTCCCCATATCGCTGTGTTTTCGCACACCTCCCATAGCTTCCCCTATATTGCTCTGTTTTCGCTCACTTCTCTTAGCTTCCCAATATTGATGTGTTTTCGGTGCAACTCTCATACGTTCCCCTATTTCACTGTGTTTTCACGCAACTCGCATTGCTTCCCTACATCGCCGTGTTTCTGCGCACCTCTCATATCTTCGCCTACATCACGGTGTTATCGCACACCTCTCATAGCTTCCTCTATATCGCTCTATTTTCGCGCACTTCTCATACCTTATTCCCGTATATCGCTGTGTTTTTTCCTCACCTCTCATAGCTGCCACTATATTGTCATGTTTTCGCGCAGCTCACATACCTTTCCCTATAGAGCTGCGTTCTGTCTCAGGCCTCATACCTTCCGCTAATTCGCCGTGTTGCGCGTACCTCTCATACATTCACCTACATCACTGTGTTCTCGCGCACCTCACATAACTTCCCCTATATTGCTGTGTTTTCGCGCACATGTCATATCTTCTCCTATATCGCTGTGTCATCAAGCAGCTCTCATAACTTCCCGTATATTGCTCAGTTTTCACGCATCTCCCATAGCTTCCCTATATCACCATGTTTTCGCGCACCTCTCATACATTCCCCTATAGCGCTGTTTTCGCGCACCTCTCATAGCTTCCCAAAATCTCTGTTTTCGCGCACCTCTCCTTCATTCCACTATATCGCTGTGTTTTCGCGCACTTCTCTTAGCTTCCCCATATCTCTGTGTTTTCGCGCACCTCTCATACCTTCCCCTATTTCGCTGTGTTTTCACGCACCTCGCATTGCTTCCCCTACATCGCCGTGTTTCTGCGCCCCTCTCATATCTTCCCCACCATTGCGGTGTTATCGCGCACCTCCCTTAGCGTCCCCTACATCGCTGTGCTTTTGCTCACCTCTCATAGCTGCCACTATATTGCCATGTTTTGCGCAGCTCACATACCTTCCCCTAGAGCTGCGTTCTGTCTCAGGTCTCATACCTTCCGCTAATTCGCCGTGTTTTCACATACCTTTCATGCATTCCCCTACATCACTGTGTTTTCACGCACCTCTCATACCTTCCCCTATATCGCCGTGTTTTTGCAGACCTCTCCTGCCTTCTCCTATATTGCTGTGTTGCAGCACACCTCTGATACCTTCCCGTATATGCTGTGTTTTCGCGCACATGTCATATCTTCTCCTATATCGCTGTGTCAAGCAGCTCTCATAACTTCCCCTATATTACTCAATTCTCACGCATCTCCCATAGCTTCCCCTATGTTGCTGTGCTTTCGTGCACCTCTCATCACTTCCTCTATATCGCTCTGCTTTCACGCACCTCCCATAGCTTCCGTTACATCGCTGTGCTTTTGCGCACCTCTCATGCCTTCCCCTATATCGCCCTGCTTTCATGCACCGCCCATAGCTTCCCATATATCGGCGTGTTTTTACTCACTTCTCATACCTTCCCCTATATCACTGTATTATCGTGCACCTCTCATAGCTAACTCTCTACCGCTGTGCTCTCGTGCACCTCTCATCGCTTCCCATATATTGAGATGTTTTCACGCACCTCCCATAGGTTCCCCTATATTGCTGTTTTCTTGCACCTCTCATACCTTCCCCTATATTGCTACGTTTTCGTGCAACTCCCATAGCTTCCCATATATCGCTGTGTTTTTGCACACCTCTGATACCTTCCCCAATATCGCTGTGCTTTCGCTTACCTCTTATAGCTTCCCCTATATTGCGATGTTTTCGCGCACCACTCATATCTTCCACTATATCACTGTGTTTTCGCGTGCATCCCATAGCTTCCCGTATATTGCTGTGTTTCCGCGCACCTCTCATAGGTTCCCCTATCTCGCCATGTTTTCGCGCACCTCTCATATATTCCCCTATAGCGCTGTGTTTTTGCGCACCTCTCATAGCTTTCCCAAAATCTCTGTGTTTTTGCGCACCTCTCATATCTTCTCCTATATCGCCGATTTGTCACGCTCCTCACATAGCTTCCCATATATCGCTGTGTTTTTGCACACCTCTGATACCTTCCCCAATATCGCTGTGCTTTCGCTTACCTCTTATAGCTTCCCCTATATCGCGATGTTTTCGCGCACCACTCATATCTTCCACAATATCGCTGTGTTTTTGCGCGCCTCCCATAACATCCTGTATATTGCTGTGTTTCCGCGCACTTCCCATAGGTTCCCCAATAGCGCTGTTTTCGTGCACCTCTCATACATTCGCCTATAGCGCTGTTTTCGCACACCTCTCGTAGTTTTCCAAAATCTCTGTGTTTTCGCGCACCTCTCCTACATTCCACTATATCGCTCTGTTTTCTCTCACTTCTCTTAGCTTCCCAATATTCATGCGTTTTCGTGCACCTCTCATACGTTCCCCTATTTCACTGTGTTTTCACGCAACTCGCATTGCTTCCCTACATCGCAGTGTTTCTGCGCACCTCTCATACCTTCGCCTACATCACGGTGTTATCGCTCACCCTCTCATAGCTTCCCCTATATCGCTCTATTTTCGCGCACTTTCATACCTTCCCCTATATCGCTGTGTTTTGCTCACCTCTCATAGCTGCCACTATATTGCCATGTTTTTGCGCAGCTCACATACCTTCCCCTATAGAGCTGCGTTCTGTCTCAGGTCTCATACCTTCCGCTAATTCGCTGTGTTTTCACATACCTCTCATGCATTCCCCTACATCACTGTGTTTTCACGCACCTCTCATACCTTCCCTACATCGCCGTGTTTCTGCGCACCTCTCATATCTTCGCCTACATCACGGTGTTATCGCACACCTCTCATAGCTTCCTCTATATCGCTCTATTTTCACGTACTTCTCATACCTTATTCCCGTATATCGCTGTGTTTTTCCTCACCTCTCATAGCTGCCACTATATTGTCATGTTTTCGCGCAGCTCACATACCTTCCCCTATAGAGCTGCGTTCTGTCTCAGGCCTCATACCTTCCGCTAATTCGCCGTAGTTGCGCGTACCTCTCATGCATTCCCCTACATCACTGTGTTCTCGCGCACCTCACATACCTTCCCCTATATTGCTGTGTTTTCGCGCACATGTCATATCTTCTCCTATATCGCTGTGTCATCAAGCAGCTCTCATAACTTCCCGTATATTGCTCAGTTTTCACGCATCTCCCATAGCTTCCCATATATCGGCGTGTTTTTACTCACCTCTCATACCTTCCCCTATATCACTGTATTATCGTGCACCTCTCATAGCTAACTCTCTACCGCTGTGCTCTCGTGCACCTCTCATAGCTTCCCATATATTGAGATGTTTTTCACGCACCTCCCATAGGTTCCCCTATATCGCTATGTTTTCTCGCACCTCTCATACCTTCCGCTATATCACTATGTTTTCACGCAACTCCCATATCTTCCAATATATCGCTGTGTTTTTGCACACCTCTGATACCTTCCCCAATATCGCTGTGTTTTCGCTTACCTCTTATAGCTTCCCATAGAGCGATGTTTTCGCGCACCACTCATATCTTCCACTATGTCACTGTGTTTTCGTGTGCGTCCCATAACTTCCCGTATATTGCTGTGTTTCCGCGCACCTCCCATAGGTTCCACTATTTCGCCATGTTTTCGCGCACCTCTCATATATTCCCCTATAGCACTGTGTTTTTGCGCACCTCTCATAGCTTTCCCAAATCTCTGTGTTTTTGCGCACCTCTCATATCTTCTCCTATATCGCCGATTTGTCACGCACCTCACATAGGTTCCCAATATCGTTGTATTTTCTCACACCTCTCATGTCTTCCCCTATATCGCTGTTTTCCTGCACCTCCCAGACTCTCATATATTGCTGTGTTTTCGCGCACTTCTCATACCTTCCCCTATATCGCTGTTTTTGCTCACATCTCATAGCTGCCACTATATAGCCCAGTTTTCGCACCGCTCTCATACCTTCCCCATATCGCTGTGTTTTCGCACACCTCCCATAGCTTCCCCTATATCGCTGTGTTTTCCCGCAACTCCCATTGCTGTCCAATATCATTGTGTTTTCGCTTACCTCTTATAGCTTCCCCATATCGCGATGTTTTCGCACACCACTCATATCTTTCACAATATCGCTGTGTTTTTGAGCGCCTCCCATAACTTCCTGTATATTGCTGTTTCCGCGCACCTCCCATAGGTTCCCCTATAGCGCTGTTTTCGCGCAACTCTCATACATTCCCCTATAGTGCTGTTTTCGCGCACCTCTCCTACATTCCACTATATCACGATGTTTTCGCGCACATGTCATATCTTCTCCTATATCGCTGTGTTATCAAGCAGCTCTCATAACTTCCCCTATATTGCTCAGTTTTCATGCATCTCCATAGCTTCCCATATGTTGCTGTGCTTTCGTGCACCTCTCATGCCTTCCCCTATATCGCCCTGCTTTCACACACCTCCCATAGCTTCCCCTACATCGCTGTGCTTTTGCGCACCTCTCATACCTTCCCCTATATCACTGTGTTATCGTGCACCTCTCATAGCTAACCCTCTACCGCTGTGTTCTCGTGTGCCGCTCATAGCTTCCCATATATTGAGATGTTTTAACGCACCTCCCATAGGTTCCCCTATATCGCTACGTTTTCGCGCAACTCCCGTAGCTTCCCATATATCGCTGTGTTTTCGCACACCTCCCATAGCTTCCCCTATATCGCTGTGTTTTCCCGCACCTCCCATTGTTTTCCAATATCATTGTGTTTTCGTGCACCTCTGATACCTTCCCCAATATCGCTGTGCTTTCGCTTACATCTTATAGTTTTCCCCTATATCGCGATGTTTTTGCGCACAACTCATATCTTCCACTATATCACTGTGTTTTCGCGTGCGTCCCATAACTTCCCGTATATTGCTGTGTTTCCGCGCACCTCCCATAGGTTCCACTATTTCGCCATGTTTTCGCGCACCTCTCATATATTCCCTATAGCGCTGTGTTTTGCGCACCTCTCATAGCTTTCCCAAAATCTCTGTGTTTTTGCGCACCTCCCATATCTTCTCCTATATCGCCGATTGGCACGCACCTCACATAGGTTCCCCAATATCGCTGTATTTTCTCGCACCTCTCATGCCTTCCCCTATATCGCTCTGGTTTCCTGCACCTCCCATAGACTCTCATATATTGCTGTGTTTTCGCGCACTTCTCATACCTTCCCCTATATCGCTGTTTTTGCTCACATCTCATAGCTGCCACTATATAGCCGAGTTTTCGCACCGCTCTCATACCTTCCCCATATCGCTGTGTTTTCGCACACCTCCCATAGCTTCCCCTATATCGCTGTGTTTTCCCGCACCTCCCATGGCTTCCCAATATCATTGTCTTTTCATGCACTTCTGATACCTTCCCCAATAGCGCTGTGATTTTGCTCACCTCTTATAGCTTCCTCTATATTGCCGTGTTTTCGCGCACCTCTCATATCTTCCACTATATCGTTGTTTTTGCGCACGTCCCATAAATTCCCGTATATCGCTGTGTTTTCGCACACCTCCCATAGCTTCCCCTATATCGCTGTGTTTTCCCGCAACTCCCATTGCTTTCCAATTCATTGTGTTTTCGCGCACCCCTGATTCCTTCCCCAATATCGCTGTGTTTTCGCTTACCTCTTATAGCTTCCCCATATCGCGATGTTTTCGCGCACCACTCATATCTTTCACAATATCGCTGTTTTTGAGCGCCTCCCATAACTTCCTGTATATTGCTGTGTTTCCGCGCACCTCCCATAGGTTCCCCTATAGCGCTGTTTTCGCGCACCTCTCATACATTCCCCTATAGTGCTGTTTTCGCGCACCTCTCATAGCTTTCCCAAAATCTCTGTGTTTTCGCGCACCTCTCCTACATTCCACTATATCACGATGTTTTCGCGCACATGTCATATCTTCTCCTATATCGCTGTGTTATCAAGCAGCTCTCATAACTTCTCCTATATTGCTCAGTTTTCACGCATCTCCCATAGCTTCCCATATGTTGCTGTGCTTTCGTGCACCTCTCATGCCTTCCCCTATATCGCCCTGCTTTCACACACCTCCCATAGCTTCCCCTACATCGCTGTGCTTTTGCGCACCTCTCATACCTTCCCCTATATCACTGTGTTATCGTGCACCTCTCATTGCTAACCCTCTACCGCTGTGTTCTCGTGCGCCTCTCATAGCTTCCCATATATTGAGATGTTTTAACGCACCTCCCATAGGTTCCCCTATATCGCTACGTTTTCGCGCAACTCCCATAGCTTCCCATATATCGCTGTGTTTTCGCACACCTCCCATAGCTTCCCCTATAACGCTGTGTTTTCCCGCACCTCCCATTGTTTTCCAATATCATTGTGTTTTCGTGCACCTCTGATACCTTCCCCAATATAGCTGTGTTTTCGCTTACATCTTATAGTTTCCCCTATATCGCGATGTTTTCGCGCACCACTCATATCTTCCACTAATCGCTGTGTTTTCGTGTGCGTCCCGTAACTTCCCGTATATTGCTGTGTTTCCGCGCACCTCCCATAGGTTCCCCTATATCGCCATGTTTTCGCGCACCTCTCATACATTCCCCTATAGCGCTGTTTTCGCGCACTTCTCTTAGCTTCCCCATATCGATGTGTTTTCGCACACTTCTCATACCTTCCCCTATTTTGCTGTGTTTTCACGCACCTCGCATTGCTTCCCCTACATCGCCGTGTTTCTGCGCCCCTCTCATATCTTCCCCTACATTGCGGTGTTATCGCGCACCACCCTTAGCGTCCCCTACATCGCTGTGCTTTTGCGCATCTCTCATGCCTTCCCCTATATCGCCCTGCTTTCACGCACCTCCCATAGCTTCCCATATATCGGTGTGTTTTTGCGCACCTCTCATACCTTCCCCTATATCACTGTGTTCTCGTGCACCTCTCATAGCTTCCCATATATTGAGATGCTTTCACAGACCTCCCATAGGTTCCCCTATATAGCTATGTTTTCTCGCACCTCTCATACCTTCCCCTATTTCGCTACGTTTTTGCGCAACTCCCATAGCTTCCCATATATCGCTATGTTTTCGCAAACCTCTCATAGCTTCCCCCATACCGCTGTGTTTTCCCGCACCTCCCATTGCTTTCCAATATCGCTGTGTTTTCGCTTACCACTTGTAGCTTCCCCTATATTACGATGTTTTCGCGCACCACTCATATCTTCCACTATATCACTGTGTTTTTGCGTGCGTCCTGTAACTTTCCGTATATTTCTGTGTTTCCGCACACCTCCCATAGGTTCCCCTATCTCGCCACGTTTTCGTGAACCTCTCATACATCCCCCTATAGCGCTGTGTTTTTGCGCATCTCTCATAGCTTTCCCAAAATCTCTGTGTTTTCGTGCACCTCTCATATCTTCTCCTATTTCGCCGTGTTTTCAGGCACATCAGATAGGTTCCCCAATATCGCTGTACTTTCTCGCACCTCTCATACCTTCCCCTATATCGCTGTGTTTTTGCTCACCTCTCATAGCTGCCACTATATTGCCATGTTTTCGTGCAGCTCTCATACCTTCCTCTATAGAGCTGCGTTCTGTCTCACCTCTCATACCTTCTGCTAATTCGCCGTGTTTTCGCGTACCTCTCATACATTCCCCTGCATCACTGTGTTTTTGCGCACCTCTGATACCTTCCCCTTTATTGCTGTTTTTTCACGGACCTCCCATAGCTTCCCCCATGTTGCTGTGCTTTCGTGCACCTCTCATCACTTCCTCTATATCGCTCTGCTTTCACGCACCTCCCATAGCTTCCCCTACATCGCTGTGCTTTTGCGCACCTCTCATGCATTCCCCTATATCGCACTGCTTTCACGCACCTCCATAGCTTCCCATATATTGCTGTGTTTTCGCGCACTTCTCATACCTTCCCCTATATCGCTGTGTTTTCGCACACCTCCCATAGCTTCCCCTATATCGCTGTGCTTTTCCGCACCTCTCATGGCTTCCCAATATCATTGTGTTTTCGTGCACTTCTGATACCTTCCCCTCTATCACTGTCATTTCGCTCACCTCTTATAGCTTCCTCTACATCGCCGTGTTTTTGCGCACCTCTCATTTCTTCCACTATATCGCTGTGTTTTCGCGCACGTCCCATAACTTCCCGTATATTGCTGTGTTTCCGTGCACCTCCCATAGCCTTGCATATATCGCCGTGGTTTGGCGCACCTCTCATACATTTCCCTACATCGCCGTGTTTTTTGCGCACCTCTCATACCTTCCCCTGTATTGCTTTGTTATCACGCACTTCTCATAGCTTCCCCTCTACCGTTGTGTTCTCCTGCACCTCTCATAGCTTCCCATATATTGCGACGTTTTCGTGCACCTCTCATAGCTTCCCCCAAATCGCTGTTTTCACACACCTCTCATAGCTTCCCCTATAACGCTGTGTTTTCGCGCACCTCGCATTGCTTCCCTACATCTCTGTGTTTTCGCGCACCTCTCATATCTTCTCCTATATCGCCGTGTTTCACGCACCTCTCATACCTTCCCCAATATCACTGTGTTTTCGCGCACATGTCACATATTCTCCTATATCGTTGTGTCATCAAGCAGCTCTCATAACTTCCCCTATATTGCTCAGTTTTCACGCATCTCCCATAGCTTCCCCTATGTTGCTGTGCTTTTGTGCACCTCTCATCACTTCCTCTATATCCCTCTGCTTTCACGCACCTCCCATAGCTTCCACTACATCGCTGTGCTTTTGCGCATCTCTCATGCCTTCCCTATATCGCCCTGCTTTCACGCACCTCCCATAGCTTCCCATTTATCGGCGTGTTTTTTACACACCTCTCATACCTTCCCCTATATCACTGTGTTATCGTGCACCTCTCATAGCTAACTCTCTACCGCTGTGTTCTCGTGCACGTCTCATAGTTTCCCATATATTGAGATGTTTTCTCGCACCTCTCATACCTTCCCCTATATCGCTATGTTTTCGTGCACCTCCCATTGCTTTCCAATATCATTGTGTTTTCGCGCACCAATGATACCTTCCCCACTATCGCTGTGTTTTCGCTTGCCTCTTACAGCTTCCTCTATATCACGATGTTTTCGCACACCACTCATAGCTTCCACTATATCGCTGTTTTTTTTGTGCGCGTCCCATAACTTCCTGTATATTGCTGTGTTTCCGCGCACCTCCCATATGTTCCCCTATATCACCATGTTTTCACGCACCTCTCATACATTCCCCTATAGCGCTGTTTTCCCGCATCTCTCATAGCTTTCCCCAAAATCTCTGTGTTTTCACGCACCTCTCCTACATTCCACTATATCGCTGTGTTTTCGCGCACTTCTCTTAGCTTCGCCATATCTCTGCGTTTTCGCGCACCTCTCATACCTTCCCCTATTTCGCTGTGTTTTTGCTCACCTCTCATAGCTGCCACTATATTGCCATGTTTTTGCGCAGCTCACGTACCTTCCCCTATAGAGCTGCGTTCTGTCTCAGGTCTCATACCTTCCGCTAATTCACCGTGTTCTCACATACCTCTCATGCATTCCCCTACATCACTGTGTTTTCACGCACCTCTCATACCTTCCCCTATATCGCCGTGTTTTTGCAGACCTCTCCTGCCTTCTCCTATATTGCTGTGTTTCAGCACACCTCTGATACCTTCCCGTATATCACTGTGTTTTCGCGCACATGTCATATCTTTTCCTATATCGCTGTGTCATCAAGCAGCTCTCATAACTTCCCCTATATTACTCAATTCTCACGCATCTCCCATAGCTTCCCCTATGTTGCTGTGCTTTTGTGCACCTCTCATCACTTCCTCTATATCGCTGAGCTTTCACGCACCTCCCATAGCTTCCGCTACATCGCTGTGCTTTTGTGCACCTCTCATGCCTTCCCCTATATTGCCCTGCTTTCATGCACCTCCCATAGCTTCCCATATATCGGCGTGTTTTCGCGCACCTCTCATACTTTCCCCTGTATCACTGTGTTATCGTGCACCTCTCACAGCTTCCCATATATTGAGATGTTTTCACGCACCTCCCATAGGTTCCCCAATATCGCTATGTTTTCTCGCACCTCTCATACCTTCCCCTATATCGCTACGTTTTCGCGCAACTCCCATAGCTTCCCATATATCGCTGTGTTTTTGCACACCTCTGATACCTTCCCCAATATCGCTGTGCTTTCGCTTACCTCCTATAGCTTCCCCTATATCGCGATGTTTTCACACACCACTCATATCTTCCACTATATCACTGTATTTTCGCGTGCGTCCCATAGCTTCCCGTATATTGCTGTGTTTCCACGCACCTCTCATAGGTTCCCCTATCTCGCCATGTTTTCGCGCACCTCTCATATATTTCCCAATAGCGCTGTGTTTTTTTGCACCTCTCATAGCTTTCCCAAAATCTCTGTGTTTTTGCGCACCTCTCATATCTTCTCCTATATCGCCGTGTTGTCACGCACCTCACATAGGTTCCCCAATATCGCTGTATTTTCTCGCACCTCTCATGCCTTCCCCTATATCGCTCTGTTTTCCTGCACCTCCCATAGACTCTCATATATTGCTGTGTTTTCGCGCACTTCTCATACCTTCTCCTATATCGCCGTGTTTTTGCTCACATCTCATAGCTGCCACTATATAGCCAAGTTTTCGCACCGCTCTCATACCTTCCCCATATCGCTGTGTTTTCCCGCACCTCCCATGGCTTCCCCTATATCGCTGTGTTTTCCCGCACCTCCCATGGCTTCCCAATATCATTGTGTTTTCATGCACTTCTGATACCTTCCCCAATAGCGCTGTGATTTCGCTCACCTCTTATAGCTTCCTCTATATTGCCGTGTTTTCGCGCACCTCTCATATCTTCCACTATATCGTTGTTTTCGCGCACGTCCCATAACTTCCCGTATATCGCTGTGTTTTCGCACACCTCCCATAGCTTCCCCTATATCGCTGTGTTTTCCCGCAACTCCCATTGCTTTCCAATATCATTGTGTTTTCGCGCACCCCTGATACCTTCCCCAATATCGCTGTGTTTTCGCTTACCTCTTATAGCTTCCCCATATCGCGATGTTTTCGCGCACCACTCATATCTTTCACAATATCGCTGTGTTTTTGAGCGCCTCCCATAACTTCCTGTATATTGCTGTGTTTCCGCGCACCTCCCATAGGTTCCCCTATAGCGCTGTTTTCGCACACCTCTCATACATTCCCCTATAGTGCTGTTTTCGCGCACCTCTCATAGCTTTTCCAAAATCTCTGTGTTTTCGCGCACCTCTCCTACATTCCACTATATCGCTCTGTTTTCGCTCACTTCTCTTAGCTTCCCCATATTGATGCATTTTCGTGCACCTCTCATACCTTCCCCTATTTCGCTGTGTTTTCACACAACTCGCATTGCTTCCCTACATCGCCGTGTTTCTGCGCACCTCTCATATCTTTGCCCACATCACGCTGTTATTGCACACCTCTCATAGCTTCCCCTATATCGCTCTATTTTTGCGCACTTCTCATACCTTCCCCTATATCGCTGTGTTTTTCCTCACCTCTCATAGCTGCCACTATATTGCCATGTTTTCGTGCAGCTCACATACCTTCCCCTATAGAGCTGCGTTCTGTCTCACGTCTCATACCTTCCGCTAATTTGCCCTTTTTTTTCGCGTACCTCTCATACATTCCCCTACATCGCTGTGTTTTCACGCACCTCTCATACCTTCCCCTATATCGCCGTGTTTTCGCAGACCTCTCATGCCTTCCCCTATATTGCTGTGTTTCAGCGCACCTCTGATACCTTCACCTATATCGCTGTTTTTTCACGCACCTCTCATACCTTCCCCAATATCACTGTGTTTTCGCGCACATGTCACATATTCTCCTATATCGCTGTGTCATCAAGCAGTTCTCATAACTTCCCCTATATTGCTCAGTTTTCACGCATCTCCCATAGCTTCCCCTATGTTGCTGTGCTTTTGTACACCTCTCATCACTTCCTCTATATCGCTCTGCTTTCACGCACCTCCCATAGCTTCCACTACATCGCTGTGCTTTTGCGCACCTCTCATGCCTTCCCCTATATCGCCCTGCTTTCACGCACCTCCCATAGCTTCCCATATATCGCTGTGTTTTTGCTCACCTCTCATAGCTTTGCCTATATCGCCGTGTTCTCACGCACCTCTCGTACCTTCCCCTTTTTAGCTGAGTTTTCACTCATCTGTCATACCTACTCCTATATCGTCGTGTTTTTGTGCACCTCCTATAGCTTCCTCTATATCGCTGTTTTCGTGCACCTATCATACCTTCCCCTATATCACTGTGTTTTCTCACACCTCCTATTGCTTTCCAATATCATTGTGTTTTCGCGCACCTCTGATACCTTCTTCAATATCGCTGTGTTTTCACTTACCCCTATATCGCGATGTTTTCGTCAACCACTCATATCTTCCACTATATCACTGTGTTTTCGCGTGCGTCCCATAACTTCCCATATATTGCTGTGTTTCCACGCACCTCCCATAGGTTCCCCTATCTCGCCATGTTTTCGTGCACCTCTCATATATTCCCCTATAGCGCTGTGTTTTTGCGCACATCTCATAGCTTTCCCAAAATCTCTGTGTTTTCGCGCACCTCTCGTATCTTCTCCTATATCGCCGTGTTTTCACACACCTCCCATATGTTCCCCAATATCGCTGTATTTTCTTGCACTTCTCATGCCTTCTCCTATATCGCTCTGTATTCCTGCACCTCCCATAGACTCCCATATATTGCTGTGTTTTCGCGCACTTCTCATACCTTCCCCTATATCGCTGTGTTTTGGTTCACCTCTCATAGCTGCCACTATATAACCGAGTTTGGGGGAACCTATGAGAAGTGTGCAAAAACCTTGCAATATATGGGAAGCTATGACAGGTGCCCGAAAACACTGCGATATATGGGAAGCTATGGAAGGTGCATCAATACACAGCTATATAGGGGAAGGTATGAGAAAGGGTGCACTAATGCACATCAATATAGGGGAAGTTATGAGAGGTCTGCGAAAACACAGTGATGTATCGGAAGCTATGGGAGGTGCGAGAAAACACGGCGATGTAGGGGAAGGTATGAGAGGTGCGCGAAAACAGAGATTTTGGGAAAGCTATGAGAGGTGTGCGAAAACACAGCACTATAGGGGAATATATGAGGGGTGCACGAAAACACGACAATATAGGGGAAGCTATGGGAGGTTTCCCAAATTACAGCGATATCGGGGAAGATATGAGAGCTGTGTGAGAACAAAGTGATATAGGGGAAGCTATGGGAGGTGCGTGAAAACACGGCGATATACGGGAAGGAATGCGAGGTGCGTGAAGACACAGTGATATAGGGATAGGTATGAGAGATGCACGAAAACACAGCCATATTGGGCACGGTATCAGAGGTGCGGGAAAACACAGCGATATAGAAACATAGAAACAGAAAATAGGTTCAGGAGTAGGCTATTCGGCCATTCGAGCCTGCACTGCCATTTATTATGATCATGGCTGATCATCCAACTCAGAACCCTGCACCAGCCTTCCCTCCATACCCCCTGACCCCCGTAGCCACAAGGGCCATATCTAACTTCCTCTTAAATATAGCCAATGAACTGGCCTCAACTGTTTCCTGTGGCAGAGAATTGCACAGATTCACCACTCTCTGTGTGAAGAAGTTTTTCCTAATCTCAGTCCTAAAAGGCTTCCCCTCTATCCTCAAACTGTGACCCCTCGTTCTGGACTTCCCCAACATCGGGAGCAATCTTCCTGCATCTAGCCTGTCCAATCCCTTTAGGATCTTAAACGTTTCAATCAGATCCCCCCTCAATCTTCTAAATTCCAACGAGTACAAGCCTAGTTCATCCAGTCTTTCTTCATATGAAAGCCCTGCGATCCCAGGAATCAATCTGGTGAACCTTCTTTGTACTCCCTCTATGGCAAGGATGTCTTTCCTCAGATTAGGGGACCAAAACTGCACACAATACTCCAGGTGTGGTCTCACCAAGGCCTTGTACAACTGCAGTAGTACCTCCCTGCTCCTGTACTCGAATCCTCTCGCTATAAATGCCAGCATACCATTCGCCTTTTTCACCGCCTGCTGTACCTGCATGCCCACTTTCAATGACTGGTGTATAATGACACCCAGGTCTCGTTGCTCCTCCCCTTTTCCTAATCAGCCACCATTCAGATAATAATCTGTTTTCCTATTTTTGCCACCAAGTGGATAACTTCACATTTGTCCACATTAATTTGCATCTGCCATGAATTTGCACACTCACCCAACCTATCCAAGTCACCCTGCATCCTCTTAGCATCCTCCTCACAGCTAACACTGCCACCCAGCTTCGTGTCATCCGCAAACTTGGAGATGCTGCTTTTAATTCCCTCATCCAAGCCATTAATATATATTGTAAATAACTGGGGTCCCAGCACTGAGCCTTGCGGTACCCCACTAGTCACCGCCTGCCATTCTGAAAAGGTCCCGTTTATTCCCACTCTTTGCTTCCTGTCTGCTAACCAATTCTCCACCCACACCAATACCTTACCCCCAATACCGTGTGCTTTAAGTTTGCAAACTAATCTCTTGTGTGGGACCTTGTCAAAAGCCTTTTGAAATTCCAAATATACCACATCCACTGGTTCTCCCCTATCCACTCTACTAGTTACGTCCTCAAAAAATTCTGAGATTCGCCAGACATGATTTTCCTTTCACAAATCCATATCACTGTGTTTTTGCTCACCTCTCATAGCTGCCACTATATCGCCGTGTTTTCTCGCAGCTCTCATACCTACTCCTATATCGCTGTGTTGTAGCGCACCTCCCATAGCTTCCCCTATATCGCTGTGTTGTAGCGCACCTCTCATACCTTCCCCTATATCACTCTGTTTTTGCGCAACTTCCTTTATCTTCCAATATATCGTTGTTTTCGTACACCTCTCATACGTTCCACAGTATCGCTGTGTTTTCGCGCACGTCCATACCTTCCCATATATTGATGTGTTTTCGCGCTACTACTGCAGCTTCCCCTATATTGCTGTGTTTTCATGCAGATCCCATAGCTTCCCCTATATCGCTGTGTATTCGCTCACCTCTCATAGCTTCCCTTATATCGCCGTGGTTTCGCGCACCTCTCATACATTCACCTACATCGCTGTGTTTTTGCCAACCTTTCATACCTTCCCCTATATTGCTTTGTTATCGCACACCTATCATAGCTTCCCCTCTACCGATGTGTTCTCGTACACCTCTCATAGTTTCCCATATATTGCGATGTTTTCATGCACTTCTCATAGCTTCCCCCAAATCGTTGTGTTTTCGTGCAGCTCTCATAGCTTCCTCTACATCAATGTGTTTTTCCGCACCTCCCGTAGCTTCCCAATAACATTATGTTTTTGCGCACCCCTGATACCCTCCCCAATATCACTGCATTTTTGCTCACCTCTTATAGCTTCCCCTATATCGCCCTGTTTTCGCGCACTTCTCATACCTTCCACTATATTGCTGTGTTTTCTCGCACGTGGCATAACTTCCCTTATATTGCTGTGTTTCCGCGCACCTCCCATAGCTTCCCATATATCGCCATGGTTTTGCGCACCTCTCATGTATTCCCCCACATCGCCGTGTTTTGCGCACCTCTCATACCTTCCCCTATATCGCTTTGTTATCGCGCACCTCTCATAGATTCCCCTCTACCGCTGTGTTCTCATGCACCTCTCATAGCTTCCCATACATTGCGATGTTTTCATGCACCTCTCATAGCTTCCCCTATAACGCTGTGTTTTCGTGCACTTACCATAGGTTCCCCTATAATACTGTATTTTCGTGACCTCTCATCCTTTCTCCTATATAGCTGTGATTTCTCGCACCTCCCATAGCTTCCCCTATATTGGTGTGCTTTCGCTCACCTCTCATAGCTTCCCGTATATCGCCGTGTTTTCGCGCACCTCACATACAGTCCCCTACATCACCAGGTTTTTGCGCACCTCTCATACCTTCCACTATATCGCTGTGTTTTCGCACACCTCTCGTAGCTTCCCCTATATTGCCGTGTTTTTGCGCAACTCTCATAGCTGCAACTATATCACAGTATTTTCACGCAGCTCTCATACCTTTCGCTATAGAGATGTGTTTTCTCTCACCTCTCATAACTTCCCTTGAATCGCCGTGTTTTTGCGCATCTCTCATACATTCACCTGCATCGCTGAGTTTTCGCGCACGTCCCATACCTTCCCATATATTGCTGTGTTTTCGTTCACCTCTCATAGCTTTGCCTATATCGCCGTGTTCTCACGCACCTTTCATACCTTCGCATTTTTAGCTGAGTTTTCACTTATCTCTCATAACTACTCCTATATTGCCGTGTTTTTGCGCACCTCCTACAGCTTCCTCTATACTGTTGTGTTTTTGCGCACCTCTTATACCTTCCCCTATATTGTTGTTTTTTTGCTCACCCCCCATACCTCTATATCACTGTGTTTTCACGAACCTCGCATACCGTCCCCTATATCGCTGCTTTTTCGCGCACTTCTCATCGCTCCCTCTATATTGGCCTATTTTCGCGCACCTCTCATGTATTCGCCAAAAGCTCTGTGTTTATGTGCACCTCTCGTAGCTTCCCCTATATCGCTGTGTTTTCGCGCACCTCTCATATCTTCCCCTATATCGCTGTGCTTTCTCGCACCTCTCATGCCTTCCCTATATCGCTCCGTTTTTGTGTACCTCCCATAGCTTCCCATATATCACTGTGTTTTTGCACACCTCTCATAGATTTCCCTATATATCTGGGTTTTCGCGCACCTCTCATAGCTTCCCCTATATCGCCGTGTTTTCGCACACCTGTCATATATTCCCGTACATCGCCGTGTTTCTGCGCACGTCTCATATCTTCCCCTACATCGCGGTGTTATCGCACACCTCTCATAGCTTCACCTATATAGCTCTGATTTCGCGCACTTCTCATACCTTCCCCTATATCGCTGTGTTTTTGCTGACATCTCATAGCTGGCACTATATCGCCGTGTTTTCGCACAGCTCTTGTACCTTCCGCTATAGAGCTGCGTTTTCTCTCACCTTTTATACATTCCCCTATATCGCCATGTTTTAGCATACTTCTCGTACATTCTCCTATATCACTGTGTTTTCATGCACCTCACATACCTTCCCCTATATCGCCGTGTTTTCGCTCACCTCTCATAGCTTCCCCTATATCGCCCTGTTTTCACGCACCTGTCATATATTCCCCTACATCGCTGTGTTTCTGCGCACCTCTCATACCTTCCCCTACATCGCGGTGTTATCGCGCACCTCTCATAGCTTCCCCAATATTGCTCTGTTTTTGCTCACTTTTCATACCTTCCCCTATATCGCTGTGTTTTTGCTCACCTCTCATAGCTGCCACTATATCGCCGTGTTTTCCCGCAGCTCTCATAAATTCCCCTACATCACTGTGTTTTCGTGCACCTCTCATACCTTCCCCTATATCGCTCTGTTTTCGCGCAACTCCCTTTAGCTTCCTATATATCGCTGTGTTTTCATGCACCTCTCATACATTCCACTGTATTGCTGTGTTTTCGCACACCTCCCATAGCTTCCAATATATCGCCGTGTTTTCCCGCACCTGTCATGGCTTCCCAATATCATTGTGTTTTCGCGCACTTCTGATACCTTCCCCAATATCGCTGCATTTTTGCTCACCTCTTATAGCTTCCCCTATATCGCCCTGTTTTCGCGCACTTCTCATATCTTCCACGATATTGTTGTGTTTTCGCACACGTCCCATAACTTCCCTTATATTGCTGTGTTTCCGTGCACCTCCAATAGCTTCCCATATATCGCGCTCCTCTCATACCTTCCCCTATATCGCTGTGTTTTTGCTCACCTCTTGTAGCTTCCACTATATCGCTGTGTTTTTGCGCACTTCTCATAGCTGCAACTATTTTGCCGTATTTTCACGCAGCTCTCATACCTTCCCCTATAGAGATGTGTTTTCTCTCACCTCCTATAACTTCCCCTGAATCGCCATGATTTTGTGCACCTCTCATACATTCACCTGCATCGCTGTGTTTTCGCGCACGTCCCATACCTTCCCCTATATTGCTGTGTTTTTGCGCACCTCTCATACCTTCCCCTGTGTTGCTGTGTTTACGCACACCTCCCATAGCTTCCCCTATATCGCTGTGTTTTTGCTCACCTCTCATAGTTGCCACTATATCGCTGTGTTTTTCCGCAGCTCTCATATATTCGCCAATAGCGCTGTGTTTATGCGCACGTCTCGTAGCTTTCCCAATATCGATGTGTTTTCGTACACCTGTCATACCTTCCCCTATATCGCTGCGTTTTCACGCACCTCTCATAGCTCCGTTTTTCACGTTCCGCTCATAGCACCTCTCATAGCTCCGTTTTTGTGCACCTCCCATAGCTTCCCATATATCACTGTGTTTTTGCACACCGCTCATAGATTTCCCTATATTTCTGTGTTTTCGCGCACCTCATACCTTACACGATATCGCTCTGTTTACGCGCACCTCTTATACCTTCCCCTATATCGTTGTCTTTGCTCACCTCTCATACCATCCCCAATATCGCTGTTTTCATGCACATCCCACAGCTTCACCTACATTGCTGTTTTTGTGCACCTCACATACCTTTCCCTATTTCGCCGTGTTTTCACGCACCTTCCAGAACTTCCCATGTATCGCTGTGTTTTTGCGTGCCTCTTATACCTTCCCCTATATCGCTGTGATTTCACGCACCTCCCATAGCTTCCCCTATATCGCTGTGATTTCACGCACCTGTCATATATTCTCCTACATTGCCGTGTTTCTGCGCACATCTCATTTCTTCCCCTACATCGCGGTGTTATCGTGCACCTCTCATAGCTTCACCTATATAGGTCTGATTTCGCGCAATTCTCATACCTTCTCCTATATCGCTGTGTTTTTGCTCACCTCTCATAGCTGCCACTATATCACCGTGTTTTCCCGCAGCTCTCATACATTCCCCTACATCACTTGTGTTTTCGCGCATCTCTCATACCTTCTCCTATATCACTGTGTTGTAGTGCACCTCCCATAGCTTCTCCTGCATCTGTGTGATTTCGCGCACCTGTCATACCTTCTCCTATATCGCTCTGTTTTCTCGCACCTCCCATAGCTTCCCCTACATCGCTGTGTTCTTGCGCACCTCGTATACCTGCCACTATATCGCCGTCTTTCATGCACCTCCCATAGCTTCCCATATATCACTGTTTTCGCATGCATCTCTTACCTTCCACTATATCGCTGTATTTTCGCACGCCTCCCATAGTTTCCCCTATATCGCTGTGTTTTCGTGCACCTTCGATAGCTTCCCCTACGTCGCTGTATTTTGGCGCACCTCCCATAGCTTCCCCTATATCGTTGCATATTTGCTCACCTCTGATAGATTTGCCTATATCGCCGTGTTTTTGCAAAACTCTCATAGCTTCCCCGTTTTAGCTGAGTTTTCGCTCATCTCTCATACCTTCTCCTATATTGCCGTGCTTTCGTGCACCTCCTATAGCTTCCTCTATATCACTGTGTTTTCACGCACCTCTCATACCGTCCCCTATATCGCTGCATTTTTGCACACCTCTCATCGCTTCCCCGATATTGACTTGTTTTCACACACCTCTCATTCCTTCATGTATATCGACGTGTTTTCATGCAACTCCCATAGCTTCCCCTATATCACTGTGCTTTCGCACACTTCCCATAGCTTCCCCTATATTGCTATGTTTTTGCGCACCTCTCATACCTTCCCCTATATCGCTGTGTTTTCGCGCACCTCCCATACCTTCTCCTATATCGATGTATTTTCACACACTTCTCATCCTTTCCTCTATATCGCTGTGATTTCGCGCACCTCCCATAGCTTCCCCTATATCGCTGTGTTTTTGCGCACCTGTCATATATTCCCCTACATCGCCGTGTTATCGTGCACCTCTCATAACTTCACCTATATCGCTCTGTTTTTGCGCTTCTCATAACTTCCCCTATATCGCTGTGTTTTTGTGCACCTCTCATAGCTTCCCATATGCTGCATTGTTTTCGCGCACCTCTCATAGCTTCCCCCAAATCGCTGTTTTCGTGCACATCTCATAGCTTCCCCTATATTGCCATGTTTTCGTGCACCTCACATAGTTTCCCCTACATCACTATGTTCTCTCACACCTCTCATACCTTCCCCTATATCACATAGTTTTCGAGCAACTCCCATTAGCTTCCAATATATCGCTGTGTTTTCGTACACCTCCCATAGCTTCCACTATATCGCTGTATTTTCGCGCAGTTCTCATACCTTCCCCTTTAGAGCTGCGTTTTCTCTCATCTGTCATACATTCCCGTATATCGCTGTTTCCGGGCACCTAACATACCTTCCCCTATATGGCCGTGTTTTCGCAGACCTCTGATACCTTCCCCTATATTGCTGTGCTTCAGCGCACCTCTCATTCCTTCCTCTATATCGCTTTGTTATCGCGCACCTCTCATAGCTTCCCCTCTACCGCTGTGTTCTCCTGCACCTCTCATAGCTTCCCATATCTTGTGATGTTTTCGTGCACCTCTTATAACTTCCCCCAAATTGCTGTGTTTTGGCGCACCTCTCATAGCTTCCCCTACATCTCTGTGTTTTGGCACTCCTCCCATACCTTCTCGTATATCGCAGTGTTTTCACGCACCTCCCATAGCTTCCCCTATATCGCTGTGGTTTCGCGCACCTCTCATAGCTTCCCCCAAATCGCTGTGTTTTCCTGCTCCTCTCATAGCTTCCCCTATAACGCTGTGTTTTCGCGCACCTTGCATAGCTTCCCCTATATGGCTGTGTTTTCGCACAGCTCTTATAGCTTCCTCTACATCCATGTGTCTTTCCGCACCTCCCGTAGCTTCCCAATAACAATATGTTTTCGCGCACCTCTGATAATTTCCCCAATATTGCTGCATTTTTGCTCACCTCTTATAGCTTCCCCTATATCGCCCTGTTTTCTCGCGCTTCTCATATCTTCCACTATATTGCTGTGTTTTCTCGCACACCGCATAACTTCCCTTATATTGCTGTGTTTCCGCGCATCTCTCATAGCTTCCCATATATTGCGATGTTTTCATGCACCTCTCATAGCTTCCCCCAAATCACTGTGTTTTCACGCACCTCTCATAGTTTCCCCATAACGCTGTTTTCGCGCACCTCCCATAGGTTCCCCTATAATACTGTGTTTTCGTGAACTCTCATCCTTTCCCCTATATCACTGTCATTTCTCGCACCTCCCATAGCTTCCCCTATATCGGTGTGTTTTCGCTCACCTCTCATAGGTTCCCTTATATCGCCGTGTTTTCGCACACTTCACATACAATCCCCTACATCACCATGTTTTTGCGCACCTCTCATACCTTTCCCTATGTCACGGTGTTATCGCGCAATTCTAATAACTTCCCCTATATCACTGTGTTTTTGCTCACCTCTCATAGCTGCAACTATATCACCATATTTTCGTGCTGCTCTCATACCTTCCCCAATAGAGATGCATTTTCTCTCACCTCTCATAACTTCCCCTGAATCGCCGTGTTTTCGCGCACCTCTCATACATTCACCTGCATCGCTGTGTTTTTGCTCACGTCCCAACGTCCCATACCTTCCCATATATTGCTGGATTTTCGCGCACCTCCCATAGCTTCCCCAATATCACTGTATTTTCACGCACCTGATATACCGTCCTCTATATCGCTGTGTATTTGCGCACCTCTCATCGCTTCCCCTCTATCGACGTGTTTTCACGCACCTCTCATACCTTCCTCTATATCACCGTGTTTTCGCACACCTCTCATACCTTCCCCAATATCACTGTGCATTCATGCACATCCCATAGCTTCCCCTATATCGCTGTATTTTTCTCACCTCTCATAGATTTGCCTATATCGCCGTGTTTTTGCACAACTCTCATAGCTTCCCCTTTTTAGCTGAGTTTTCGCTCATCTCTCATTCCTTCATGTATATCGACATGTTTTCACGCACCTCCCATAGCTTCCCCTATATCACTGTGTTTTCACGCACCTCCCATAGCTTCCCCTATATCGCTTTGTTTTCGCTCACCTCTTATAGCTTCCCCTATATCGCCGTGTTTTCGCGCACCTCTCATATCTTACCCTATATAGTTGTGTTTTCTCTCACCTCTCATATCTTACCCTGAATCGCCGTGTTTTCGCACACCTCTCATATATTCTCCTGCATCGCTCTGTTTTCGCGCACCTCCAATAGCTGCCCCTATATTACTGTGTTTTCGCACACATCTCATACCTTCTGCTGTATCGCTGTGTTGTCGCGCACCTCCCATAACTTCCCCTATATAGCTGTGTTTTCGGGCACCTCCCATGCCTACTCCTATATCGATGTATTTTCACGCACTTCTCATCCCTTCCCCTACATCGCTGTGATTTCGCGCAACTCCCATAGCTTCCCCTATATCGCTGTGTTTTTGCTCACCTCTCATAGCTACCCCTATATCGCCCTGTTTTCAAGCACCTGTCATATATTCCACTAGATCGCCGTGTTTCTGCACACATCTCATACCTTCCCCTACATCGCGGTGTTATCGCGCAGCTCTCATAGCTTCACCTATATGGCTCTGATTTTGCGCACTTCTCCTACGTTCCCCTATATCGCTGTATTTTTGTTCACCTCTCATAGCTGCCACTATACCGCCATGCTTTCTCGTAGCTCTCATGCATTCCCCTACATCACTGTGTTTTCGCGCATCTCTCATACCTTCTCCTATATCACTGTGTTGTAGCGCACCTCCTATAGCTTCCCCTATATCGCTGTGTTTTTGTTCACCTCTCATAGCTGCCACTATACTGCCATGTTTTCTCGTAGCTCTCATAACTTCCCCTATAGAGCTGCGTTTTCTCTCACCTCTCATACCTTCCGCTATATCGCCGTGTTTTCGCGCATCTCTCATAGATTTCCCTATATCTCTGTTTTTTTTGCGAACCTATCATACCTTCCCCTATATCGTCGTGTTTTCACGTACCTCTCATTCATTCCCCTATATCGCCGTGTTTCGCAGACCTCTCATACCTTCCCCTATATTAGTGTGTTTTAGCGCACCTACCATAGCCTCCCATATATCGCCATGCTTTCGCGCACCTCTCGTAGCTTCCCTTCTACCGCTGTGTTCTCGTGCACCTCTCATAGCTTCCCATATGTTGCGTTTTCGCGCACCTCTCATAGCTTCCTCCAAATCGCTGTTTTCGCACACATCTCATAGCTTCCCCTATATTGCCATGTTTTCGCGCACCTCGCATAGCATCCCCTACATCGCTATGTTTTCTCGCACCTCTCATACCTTCCCCTATATCGCTGTGTTTTCGTACACCTCCCATAGCTTCCACTATATCGCTGTATTTTCCCGCAGCTCTCATATCTTCCCCTATAGAGCTGCATTTTCTCTCATCTCTCATACTTTCCCCTATATTGCTACGTTTTCGGGCACCTAACATACGTTCCCCTATATGGCTGTGTTTTCGCATACCTCTAATACCTTCCCCTATATTGCTGTGCTTTAGCGCACCTCTCATTCCTTCCCCTATAGCGCTGTTTTTTTCAGAAACCTCTCATAGCTTCCCCTATGATGCTGTGCTCTCGTGCACCTCTCTTCACTTCCCCTATATCTCTCTGCTTTTAGCAACACCCATACCTTCCCCTACATCGCTGTGCTTTTGCACACCTCTCATGCCTTCCCCTATATCGCTGTGTTTTCGCGCACCTCTCATCCCTTCCCCTACATCGCTCTGATTTCGTGCACCTCCCATAGCTTCCCCTATATCACCATCTTTACGCGCACCTCTCATAGATTTCCCTATATCTCTGTTTTTTTTGCGAATCTATCATACCTTCCCCTATATCGTCGTGTTTTCGTGAACCTCCCATTCATTCCCCTATATCACCATGTTTCGCAGACCTCTCATACCTTGCCCTATATTACTGTGTTTTAGCGCACCTACCATAGCCTCCCATATATCGCCATGCTTTTGCGCACCTCTCATAGCTTCCCCTCTACCACTGTGTTCTCGTGCACCTCTCATAGCTTCCCATATGTTGCGTTGTTTTCGCGCACCTCTCATAGCTTCCTCCCAATCGCTGTGTTTTCGCACACATCTCATAGCTTCCCCTATATCGCCATGTTTTCTCGCACCTCGCATAGCTTCCCCTATATCGCTGTGTTTTCGTACACCTCCCATAGCTTCCACTATATCGCTGTACTTTCCCGCAGCTCTCATATCTTCCCCTATATCACTGTGTTTTCACAAACCTCTCATACAGTCCCCTATATCGCCTTGTTTTCGCGCACACCCGATACCTACCCCTATATCGCTATGTTTTCGCGCACCTCCCATAGCTTCCCCTAAATCGCTGTGTATTTGCACATTTCCCATAGCTTCCCCAATATCGCTGCGTTTTCGCGTACCTCTCATACTTTCTCCTATATCACTGTGTTTTCGTTCACCTCCCATACCTTCCCCTATATCGCCGTGTTTTCATGCACCTCTCATACCTTCCCCTATATCGCTGTGTTTTCATGAACCTCTCATAGCTTCCCCCATATCACTGTGTTTTTGCACACCTGTCATAGTTTCCCCTATATTGCTGTGTTTTCGCGCACCTCTCATACCTTCCCCTATAACGCCATGTTTTCGTGCACCTCCTATAGCTACTCCTTTATCGCCGTTTTTAAGGGCACCTCTTATAGCTTCCCCGACATCACTTTGTTTTCGCGCACCGCTCATATCTTCACCTACATCGCTGTGTTTAAGTGCTCGTCTCATACCTTCCCCTATATCGCCGTGTTTTCACGCACCTCTCATACCTTCCCCTATATCGCTGTGTTTTCGTACACCTCCCATAGTTTCCACTATATCACTGTATTTTCGCACAGCTCTCATATCTTCCCCTATAGAGCTGCGTTTTCTCTCATCTCTCCTACATTCCCCTATATCGCTATGTTTTCGGGCACCTAACATACGTTCTCCTATATGGCCGTGTTTTCGCAGACCTCTGATACCTTCCCCTATATTGCTGTTTTTTAGCGCACCTCTCATTCCGTCCCCTATAGCGCTGTTTTTTTCAGAAACCTCTTATAGCTTCCCCTATGATGCTGTGCTCTCGTGCACCTCTCTTCACTTCCCCTATATCGCTCTGTTTTTAGCAACACCCATAGCTTCCCCAAAATCGCTGTGCTTTTGCACACCTCTCATGCCTTCCCCTATATCGCCGTGTTTTCACGCACCTCTCATCCCTTCCCGTACATCGCTCTGATTTCGTGCACCTCCCAAAGCTTCCCCTATATCGCTGTGTTTCCGCGCACCTCTCATACCTTCCCCTATATCACTATGTTTACGTGCAACTCCTTTTGCTACCACTTTGTCGCCTTTTTTAAGGGCACCTCTCAAAGCTTCCCATATATTTCCGTATTTTCGGGCATCTCTCATAGCTTCCCCTCTACCGCTGTGTTCTCGTGCACCTCTCATAGCTTCCCATATGTTGCGATGTTTTCACGCACTTCTCATCCCTTCCCCTACATCGCTGTGATTTCGCGCAACTCCCATAGCTTCCCCTATATCGCTGTGTTTTTGCTCACCTCTCATAGCTTCCCCTAAATCGTCCTGTTTTCACGCACCTATCATATATTCCACTAGATCGCCGTGTTTCTGCACACATCTCATACATTCCCCTACATCGCGGTGTTATCGCGCAGCTCTCATAGCTTCACCTATACAGCTCTGATTTTGCGCACTTCTCATACATTCCCCTATATCGCTGTATTTTTGTTCACCTCTCATAGCTGCCGCTATACCGCCATGCTTTCTCGTAGCTCTCATAACTTCCCCTATAGAGCTGCGTTTTCTCTCACCTATCATACCTTCCCCTATATCGCCATGTTTTCGGCACCTCTCATAGATTTCCCTATATCTCTGTTTTTTTTGCGAATCTATCATACCTTCCCCTATATCGTCGTGTTTTTGTGAACCTCTCATTCATTCCCCTATATCACCGAGTTTCGCAGACCTCTCATACCTTCCCCTATATTACTGTGTTTTAGCGCACCTACCATAGCCTCCCATATATCGCCATGCTTTTGCGCACCTCTCATAGCTTCCCCTCTACCGCTGTGTTCTCGTGCACCTCTCATAGCTTCCCATATGTTGCGTTTTCGCGCACCTCTCATAGCTTCCTCCCAATTGCTGTGTTTTCGCACACATCTCATAGCTTCCCCTATATTGCCATGTTTTCTCGCACCTCACATAGCTTCCCCTATATCGCTGTGTTTTCGTACACCTCCCATAGCTTCCACTATATCACTGCATTTTCGCGCAGCTCTCATATCTTCCCCTATAGAGCTGCATTTTCTCTCATCTCTCATACATTCCCCTGTATCGCTATGTTTTCGGGCACCTAACATACGTTCCCCTATATGGCTGTGTTTTCGCAGACCTCTGATACCTTCCCCTATATTGCTGTGTTTTAGCGCACCTCTCATTCCTTCCCCTATAGCGCTGTTTTTTTCAGAAACCTCTCATAGCTTCCCCTATGTCGCTGTGCTCTCGTGCATCTCTCATCACTTCCCCTATCTCTCTGCTTTTAGCAACACCCATAGATTCCCCAAAATCGCTGTGCTTTTGCACACCTCTCATGCCTTCCCCTATATCGCCGTGTTTTCGCGCACCTCTCATCCCTTCCCCTACATCGCTCTGATTTCGTGCACCTCCCATAGCTTCCCCTATATCGCTGTGTTTCCACGCACCTCTCATACCTTCCCCTATATCACCATGTTTACGCGCACCTCCTATAGCTACCCCTTTATCGCCGTTTTTAAGGGCACCTCTCATAGCTTCCTCTATATTTCTGTGTTTTCGGGCACCTCTCATAGCTTCCCCGACATCGCTTTGTTTTTGCGCACCGCTCATAGTTTCACCTACATCGCTGTGTTTAAGTGCTCCTCTCATACCTTCCCCTATATCACCGTGTATTCACGCACCACTCATACCTTTCCCTGTAACGCTGTGTTGCCGCGCACCTCTCATACCTTCCCCTACATTGCTGTGCTTTCGTGCAACTCCAATAGATTCCACTATATCCCACTGGTTTCGCGCACCTCTCATACCTTCCCCTATATCGCTGTGTTTTCACGAACCTCTCATACAGTCCCCTATATCGCCTTGTTTTCGCGCACCTCCTATAGCTACCCCTTTATCGCCGTTTTTAAGGGCACCTCTCATAGCTTCCCCGACATCGCTTTGTTTTCGCCCACTGCTCATATCTTCACCTACATCGCTGTGTTTAAGTGCTCGTCTCATACCTTCCCCTATATCGCCGTGTTTTCACGTACCTCTCTTACCTTCCCCTGTATCGCTGTATTGCTGCGCACCTCTCCTAGCTTCCCATATATCGCTGTGTTCTCGTGCACCTCCGATAGCTTCCACACAACCGCTTTGTTTTCGCGCACCTCTCATAGCTAACCCTACATCGCTGTGTCTTTGCGCACCTCTCATACCTTCCCCTATATATCTGTGTTTTCGCACACCTCCCATAGCTTCCCCTACATCGCTGTGATTTCGCGCAACTCCAATAGCTTCCACTATATCACTGTGTTTTCGCGCACCTCTCATACCTTCCCCTGTATAGCCATGTTTTTGCGCACCTCTCATACCTTCCCCTATATCGCCTTGTTTTCGCACACCCCGATACCTACCCCGAGATCGCTATGTTTTTGCACACCTCCCATAGCTTCCCCTACATCGCTGTATATTTGCACACCTCCCATAGCTTCCTATATATCACTGTGTTTTCGATAAAGGGGAAACATAGCGATAAAGGGGAAGCTATGACAGATGTGCGAAAATACAGCGATGTGGGGGAAGCTGGGAGAGGTGTGCGAAAACAGAGTGATATAGTGGAAGCTATTGGAGTTGCACGAAATCACAGCAATGTAGGGGAAGCTGTGGGAGGAGGACGAAAACACAGATATATAGGGGAAGGAATGAGAGGTGCGCAAAAACACAGCGATGTAGGGTTAGCTATGAGAAGTGCGCGAAAACAAAGCAGTGGTGCGGAAGCTATCGGAGGTGCACGAAAACACAGCGATATATGGGAAGCTATGGGAGATGTGCAAATACACAGGGATGTAGGGGAAGTTATGGGAGGTGTGAGAAAACACAGCGATATAGGGGAAGGTACGAGAGGTGCGCGAGAACACGGCGATATAGGGGAGGGTAGGAGAGGTGCGCGGCAACACACTGATACAGGGGAAGGTAAGAGAGGTGCGTGAAAACACTGCGATATAGTGGAAGGTATGAGAGGAGCACTTAAACACAGCGATAAAAGGGTAGCTATAGGACGTGCGCGAAAACATGGCGTTATAGGGGAAGGTATGAGAGGTGCGCGAAAACACAGCAATATAGGGGAAGCTATGATAGATGTGCAAATACACAGCGATATGGGGGAAGCTATGGGAGGTGCGCGAAAACATAGCGATATAGGGGTAGGTATCAAAGGTGCGCGAAAACAAGGCGATATAGGGGAAGGCATGAGAGGTGCGCGAAAACACAATGATGTAGGGGAAGGTAGGAGAGGTGCGCGAAAACACAGTGATATATGGGAAGCTATGGGAGGTGTGCAAATATACAGCGATGTAGGGAAAGCTATGGGAGGTGTGCGAAAACATAGCGATATAGGGGTAGGTATCAGGGGTGCGCAAAAACAAGGCGATATAGGGGAAGGTATGAGAGGTGCACAAAAACATGGCTATACAGGGGAAGGTATGAGAGGTGCGCGAAAACACGGTGATATAGTGGAAGAGATTGGAGTTGCGCGAAATCACAGCACTGTAGGGGAAGCTATGGGAGGAGTGCGAAAACACAGATATATAGGGGAAGTTATGAGAGGTGCGCAAAAACACAGCGATGTAAGTTTAGCTATGAGAGGTGCGCGAATACAAAGCGGTGGTGCGGAAGCTATCGGAGGTGCACGAAAACACAGCGATATATGGGAAGCAAGGAGAGGTGCGCGACAACACAGCGATACAGGGGAAGGGAAGAGAGGTGCGTGAAAACACGGCGATATAGGGGAAGGTATGAGAGGTTCACAAAAACACAGCGATATAGGGGAAGCTATGGGAGATATGCAAATACGCAGCAATGTAGGGGAAGCTATGGGAGGTGTGCGAAAACATAGTGATATAGGGGTAGGTATCAGGGGTGCGCGAAAACAAGGCGATATAGGGGAATGTATTAGAGGTTCGTAAAAACACAGCGATATAGGGGAAGGTATGAGAGGTGCGCGAAACCACTGGGATATAGTGGAATCTATTGGAGTTGCGCGAAAGCACAGCAATGTAGGGGAAGGTATGAGAGGTGCGCGGCAACACAGCGTTACAGGGAAAGGTATGAGTGGTGCGTGAATACACGGTGATATAGGGGAAGGTATGAGAGGAGCACTTAAACACAGCGATGTAGGTGAAACTATGAGCAGTGCGCGAAAACAAAGTGATGTCGGGGGAGCTATGAGAGGTGCCCGAAAACACGGAAATATAGGGGAAGCTATGAGAGGTGCCCTTAAAAACGGCGATAAAGGGGTAGCTATAGGAGGTGCGTGTAAACATGGTGATATACGGGAAGGTATGAGAGGTGCGCGAAAACACAGCGATATAGTGGAAGCTATGGGAGGTGTACGAAATCAGAGCGATGTAGGGGAAGGGATGAGAGGTGCGCGACAACACGGCGATATAGGGGAAGCTATGGGAGGTGTGTGAAAGCAGGGCGATATAGGGGAAGGCATGAGAGGTGCGGAAAAGCACAACGATGTAGGGGAAGCTAAAGGAGGTGCGCGAAAGCAGAGTGATATAGAGGAAGTGATGAGAGGTGCACGAAAGCACAGTGACATAGGGAAGCTATGGGAGGTGCGTGAATAAACAGCGAAATAGGGGAAGGTATGAGAGGCAGGTGAAAACACAACGATATATGGGAAGCTCTGGGAGGTGCGTGAAAACACGGCGTTATAGGGGAAGGTATGAGAGGTGCGCGAAAATACATTGATATGGGGAAGCTAAGAGAAGTGCACGAAAACACAGCGGTATAGTGGAATGTAGGAGAGGTGCACGAAAACACAGAGATTTTGAGAAAGCTATGAGAGGTGCGCGAAAACGACGCTATAGGGGAATGTATGAGAGGTGCATGAAAGCATGGCATATAGGGGAACCTATGGGAGGTGCGCGGAAACACAGCAATATACAGGAAGTTATGGGACGCACGCAAAAGCACAGCGATATAGTGGAAGATATGAGTGGTGCGCCAAAACATCGCGATATAGGGGAAGCTATAAGGGGTAAGCGAAAACACAATGATATTGGGGAAGGTATCAGAAGTGCGCGAAAACACAATGATATTGGAAAGCTATAGGAGGTGCAGGAAAACACAGCGATATAGGGGAAGCTATGGGAGGTGTGCGAAAACACAGCGATATTGGGGAAGGTATCAGGGATGCGCAACAACACAATGATATTGGGAAGCTATGGGAGGTGTGCGAAAATGCAGTGATACGTGGAATGTAGGAGAGGTGCACGAAAACACAGCGATACAGGAGAAGGTATGAGAGGTGCGCGAAGACACGGAGATGTAGGGGAAGCTATGTGCAGTGCGCGAAAACATGGCAATATAGGGGAAACTATGAGAGGTGCGTGAAAAATCAGCGATTTGGAGGAAGCTATGAGGGGTGCATGATAACACAGCAGTAGAGGGGAAGCTATGAGAGGTGCGCGATAACACAGCGATATAGGGCTAGCAATGAGAGGTGTGCGAAAACACTTCGATACAGCAGAAGGTATGAGTTGTCCGCAAAAACATAGCAATATAAGGGAAGCTATGGGAGGTGCGCGAAACCACAGCAATATATGGGAATGTGTGGGACATACGCGAAAACACAGCAATATTGTTGAAGGTATGAGAGGTGCGCGAAAACACGGCGATGTAGGGGCAGGTATGAGAGGTGCGAGAAAACAGTGATATAGAGGAAGCTATGGGACTTGCGTGAAAACACGGCGATATAGGAGAATGTATGAGATGTGCGCAAAAACACTGCGATGTAGGGGAAGCTATGCAAGGTGCGCAATAACGCGGCGATATTATGTAAGCTATGAGAGGTGCCTGAAAACACTGGGATGTAGGGGAATCTATGCGAGGTACGCAAAAACATGGCGATATTAGGGAAGCTATGAGAGGTGCGCGAAAACATCGCAATATAGGGGAAGCTATGAGAGGTGCCCAAGAACACAGCGATATAGGGGAAGCTATGCGAGGTGCGCAAAAACACGGCGATATTATGGAAGCTATGAGAGGTGCGTGAAAACACTACAATGTAGGGGAAGCTATGCGAGGTGCGCAAAAACATGGCAATGTAGGGGAATGTATGAGAGGTGTGCAAAACCACAGCGATATAGGGGAAGCTATGAGAGGTGAGCGAATACACAGCGATGTAGGGGAATGTATGAGAGGTACGCAAAAACACGGCGATATAGGGGCAGGTATGAGAAGTGCACGAAAACAGCGATATATGGGAGTCAATGGGAGGTGCAGGAAAACAGAGCTATATAGGGGAAGGCATGAGAGGTGCGAGAAAATACAGTGATATAGGGGAGGCTATGGGAGGTGCGTGAAAACACGGCGATATAGGAGAAGGCGCGCGAAAACACAGCAATGTAGGGGAAGCTATGCAAAGTGCGCGAAATCACAACAATATAGGGGAAGCTATGAGAGGTGTCTGAAAACACTGCGATATATGGGAAGCTATGGGAGGTGCGTCAAAATACAGCGACATAGGGGAGGGTATGAGAGGTGCACTAAAACACAGAAGTTATGAGAGGTCTGCGAAAAGACAGTGATATGGAGGAAGCTCTGAGAGGTGCACGAAAACACATCGATATAGGGAAAGCTACGAGAGGTGCACGTAAACAGCGCTACTGGCGAATATATGAGAGGTGCGTGAAAACACGGCGATATAGCAGAAGCAATGTGAGGTGCGTGAAAAAGCAGCGATATAGGGGACGGTATGCGAGGTGCGTGAAAACACAGTGATATAGGGGAAGGAATGAGAGGTGCACGAAAACACAGCGGTATAGAGGAAGTTATTGGAGGTACGCAAAAACACGGCGATATAGGAGTAGGTATGACAGATGAGCGAAAACTCAGCTAAAAAGGGGAAGGTATGAGAGGTGCGTGTGAACACGGCGATATAGGCAAAGCTATGAGAGGTGAGCAAAAACACAGCGATATAGGTGAAGCTATGGGAGGTGCGTGAAAACACAGAGATGTAGGGAAGCAATGCGAGGTGCGCGAAAACACAGCGTTATAGGGGAAGCTATGAGAGGTGCGTGAAAACAGCGATTTGGGGGAAGCTATGAGAGGTGCACGAACACGTCGCAATATATGGGAAGCTATGAGAGATGCAGGAGAACACAACGGTAGAGGGGAAGCTATGAGAAGTGCATGATAACAAAGCAATATAGGGGAAGGTATGAGAGGTGCGCAAAAACACGGCGATGTAGGGAAATGTATGAGAGGTGCGCGAAACCACGTCGATATATGCAAGGGTATGGGAGGTGCATGGAAACACAGCAATATACGGAAAGTTATGGGACGTGCGCGAAAACACAGTGATATAGTGGAAGATATGAGAGGTGCGCGAAAACACGGCGATGTAGAGGAAGCTATAAGAGGTGAGCGAAATGACAGTGATATAGAGGAAGGCATCAGAAGTGCACGAAAACACAATGATATTGGGAAGCCATGGGAGGTGCGGAAAAGCACAGCGATATAGGGGAAGCTATGGGAGGTGTGCGAAAACACAGCGATATAGGGGAAGGTATGAGAAGTGCGCGAAAACACAGCAATATATGGGAGTCTATGCAAGGTGCAGTAAAACAGAGCGATATAGGGGAAGGCATGAGAGGTGCGAGAAAATACAGCGATATTGGGGAACCTATGGGAGGTGCGTGAAAACATTTCAATATATGGGAAGCTATGAGGGATGCAAGAGAACACAGTGGTAGAGGGTTAGCTATGAGAGGTGCACGATAACACAGTGATATAGGGGAAGGTATGAGAGGTGTGCAAAAACACGGCGATATATGGGAAGCTATGGGAGGTGCGTGAAAGCAGTGCGATATAGGGGAATGCATGAGAGGTGCGCAAAAGCACAGCGATGTAGGGGAAGCTATGGGAGGTGCGTGAAAGCAGAGCGATATAGAGGAAGTGATGAGAGGTGCACGAAAGCACAGCAACATGGGGGAAGCTATGGGAGGTGCATGAAAAAACAGCAATATAGGGGAAGGTATCAGAGGTGCGCAAAAACACAGTGATGCAGGGGAATGTATGAGAGGTACGCGAAAACACGGCGAATTAGCAGAAGGTATGAGAGGTGAGACAGAACGCAGCTCTATAGAGGAAGGTATGAGAGCTGCACGAAAACATGGCAATATAGTGGCAGCTATGAGAGGTGAGCAAAAACACAGCGAGATAGGGGAAGGTATGAGAGGTGCGAGAAAGTACAGCGATATTGGGGAACCTATCTGATGTGCCTGAAAACACGGCGAAATAGGAGAAGATATGAGAGGTGCATGAAAACACAGAGATTTTGGGAAAGCTATGAGAGATGCGCAAAAACACAGCGCTATAGGGGATGTATGAGAGGTTCACAAAAACGTGGCGAGAGAGGGGAACCTATGGGAGGTGTGCGGAAACACAGAAATATACGGAAAGTTACAGGACGCACGCAAAAACACAGTGATATAGTGGAAGATATGAGTGGTGCGCGAAAACATCGTAATATAGGGGAAGCTATAAGTGGTAAGCGAAGACACAGCGATATTGGAAAGCAATGGGAGGTGCGGGAAAACACAGCGGTATGGGGAAGCTATGGGAGGTTTGCGAAAACATAGCGATATATGGGAAGCTATGGGAGTTGCACGAAAACGTAGCGAAATAGGGGAAGGTATGAGAGGTGCGAGAAAACATAGCGATATAGGGGAACCTATGGGAGATGTGTGAAAGCATCTCAATATATGGGAAGCTATGAGAGGTGCACGAGAACACAGTGATATAGGGGAAGGTATGAGAGGTGCACAAAAACACAGCAATAACTGGGAAGCTATGGGAGGTGCGTGAAAACACGGCGATATAGGAGAAGATATGAGAGGTGCGCGAAAACACAAAGATGTAGGGGAAGCGATGCGAGGTGCGTGAAAACACAGCATTATAGGGGAAGCTGTGAGAGGTGCACGAACACGTTGTGATATATGGGAAGCTATGAGAGGTGCACGAGAACATAGCGGTAGAGGGGAAGCTATGGGAAGTGCGTGATAACAAAGCAATATAGGGGAATGTATGAGAGGTGCGCGAAACCACGGCGATATATGCAAAGCTATGGGAGGTGCACGGAAACACAGCAATATACGGGAAGTAATGGGACGTGCGCGAAAACACAGCGATATAGTAGAAGATATGAGAGGTGCGTGAAAACACTGTGATATAGAGGAAGCTATAAGAGGTGAGCGAAATCACAGCAATATTGGGGAAGGTATCAGAAGTGCATGAAAACACAATGATATTGGAAAGCCATGGGAGGTGCGGGAAAACACAGCGTTATAGGGGAATCTATGGGAGGTGTGCGAAAACACAGCAATATAGGGGAAGGTATGAGAGCAGTGTAAAAGCTCGGCTATATAGTGGTAGCTATGAGAGGTAAGCAAAAATACAGCGATATAGGGGAAGGTATGAGAAGTGCGCGAAAACACAGCAATATATGGGAGTCTATGGGAGGTGCGTGGAAACACAGCAATATATGGGAAGTTATGGGATGCACGTGAAAACACAGTGATATAGTGGAAGATATGAGTGGTTGACGAAAACATCGCGATATAGGGGAACCTATAAGAGGTAAGCGAAAACACAGCGATATTGGAGAAGGTATCAGAGGTGCGCGAAAACACAATGATATTGGAAAGCAATAGGAGGTGCGGGAAAACACAGTGATATAGGGGAAGGTATGATAGGGGCACGAAAACAGCGATATAGAGGAAGCTATAGGAGGTGCACAAATACACGGCGATATAGGAGTAGGTATGACAGATGAGCGAAAACTCACCTAAAAAGGGGAAGGTACGAGATGTGCGTGAGAACACAGCGATATAGGCAAAGCTATGAGAGGTGAGCAAAAATACAGCGATATAGGGGAAGCTATGAGAGGTGTGCGAAAACACAACAATGCAGGGGAATGAATGAGAGGTGCGCAAAAACACAGCGATAACTGGGAAGCTATGGGAGGTGCGTGAAAACACGGCGATATAGGAGAAGATATGAGAGGTGCGCGAAAACACAGCATTATAGGGGAAGCTATGAGAGGTGCCCGAAAACACAGCGATTTGGGGGAAGCTATGAGAGGTGCACGAACACGTCGCAATATATGGGAAGCTATGAGAGGTGCACGAGAACACAGCGGTAGAGGGGAAGGTATGAGAGCAGTGCGAAGACGCGGCTATATAGTGGCAGCTATGAGAAGTGAGCAAAAACACAGCGATATAGGGGAAGGTATGAGAAGTGCGCGAAAACACAGCGATATATGAGAGTCTATGGGAGGTGCAGGAAAACAGAGCGATATAGGGGAAGGGATGAGAGTTACCAGAAGATAAAGCGATATTGGGGAACCTATGTGAGGTGAGTGAAAACACGGCGATATAGGAGAAGATATGAGAGGTGCGTGAAAACACAGGGACTTTGGGAAAGCTATGAGAGGTGCACAAAAACACAGTGCTATAGGGGAATATTTGAGAGGTGCACGAAAACACAACAATATACGGGAGGTTATGGGACGCACGCAAAAACACAGTGATATAGTGAAAGATATGAGTGGTGCGCGAAAACATCGCTATATGGGGAAGCTATAAGAGGTAAGCGAAAACACAGCGATATTGGGGAAGGTATCAGAGGTGTGCAAAAACACAGCGATATATTGGAAGATATGGGAGTTGCGTGAAAACATAGTGATATAGCGGAAGGTATGAGAGCTGCGAGAAAACATAGCGATATAGGGGAACCTATGGGAGGTGCGTGAAAACATCTCAATATATGGGAAGCTATGAGAGGTGCACGAGAGCACAGCGGTAGAGAGTTAGCTATGAGAGGTGCACGATAACACAGTGATAAAGGGGAAGGTATGAGAGGTGCGTAAAAACACGCCGATATATGGGAAGCTATGGGAGGAGCGTGAAAGCAGGGCGATATAGGGGAAGGCATGAGAGATGTGTAAAACCACAGCGATGTAGGGGAAGCTATGGGAGGTGCGTGAAAACTGAGCAATATAGGGGAAGTTATGAGAGCTGCTTGATGACACAGCGATATAGGGGAAGATATGACGTGCGCGAAAACACAGTGATATTGGGGAAGGTATGAAAGGTGCGTGAATAAACAGCGATATAGGGGAAGGTATCCAAGGTGCGCTGCAACACAACAATATAGGGGAAGGCATGAGAGGTCTGCGAAAACACGGCGATATAGGGGAAGGTATGAGAGGTGCGCGAAAACACAGCGATGTAGGGGAATGTATGAGAGGTACGCGAAAAAAAGGGCGAATTAGCGGAAGGTATGAGACGTGAGACAGAACGCAGCTCTATAGGGGAAGATATGTGAGCTGCACGAAAACATGGCAATATAGTGGCAGCTATGAGAGGTGAGGAAAAACACAGCGATATAGGGGAAGGTATGAGAAGTGCGCGAAAATAGAGCGATATAGGGGAAGCTATGAGAGGTGTGCAATAACACCGTGATGTGGGCGAAGATATGAGAGGTGCGCAGAAACATGGCGATGTAGGGAAGCAATGCGAGGTGCGTGAAAACACAGCGAAATAGGGGAAGGTATGATAGGTGCACGAAATGCGTCGATATGGGGAAGCTAAGAGAAGTGAGCGAAAACAGAGCGATATAGTGGAATGTAGCGCAGGTGCGCGAAAACACAGAGATTTTGGGAAAGCTATGAGAGGTGCGCGAAAACAGCGCTACAGGGGAATATATGAGAGGTGCGCGAAAACAGCGCTATGGGGGAACCTATGGGAGGTGCGCGGAAACACAGCAATATACAGGAAGTTATGGGAGGCGCTCAAAAACACAGCGATATTGTGAAAGATATGAGTGGTGCGCGAAAACATCGCGATATGGGGAAGCTATAAGAGGTAAGCGAAAACACAATGATATTGGAAAGCAATGGGAGTTGCGGGAAAACACAGCGATATAGGGGAAGCTATGGGACGTGCGCGAAAACACAGCGATATAGTGGAAGATATGAGAGGTGCGCGAAAACATGGCAATATAGAGGAAGCTATAAGAGGTGAGCAAAATCACAGCGATATTGGGGAAGGTATCAGAAGTGCATGAAAACACAATGATATTGGGAAGCCATGGGAGGTGCGGGAAAACACAGCGATATAGGGGAAGCTATGGGAGGTGTGCGAAAACACAGCAATATGGGGAAGGTATGAGAGCGGTGCGAAAACTCGGCTATATAGTGGCAGCTATGAGATGTGAGCAAAAACACAGCGATATAGGAGAAGGTATGAGAAGTGCGCGAAAACACAGCAATATATGAGAGTCTATGGGAGGTGCAGGAAACCAGAGCGATATAGGGGAAGACATGAGAGGTGTGAGAAAATACAGCGATTTGGGAAACCTATGTGAAGTGAGTGACGACACGGCGATATAGGAGAAGATATGAGAGGTGCGCAAAAACACAGAGATTTTGGGAAAGCTATGAGAGGTGCGCAAAAACACAGCGCTATAGGGGAATATATGAGAGGTGTGCGAAAACATGGCGAGATAGGGGAACCTATGGGAGGTGTGCGGAAACACAGCAATATACGGGAAGCTATGGGACGCACGCGAAAACACAGTGATATAGTGGAAGATATGAGTGGTGCGCGAAAACATCGCGATATAGGGGAAGCTATAAGAGGTAAGCGAAAGCACAGCGATATTGGGGAAGGTATCAGAGGTGTGCAAAAACACAGCGATATATGGGAAGCTATGGGAGTTGCGCGAAAATGTAGCGATATAGGGGAAGGTATGAGAGGTGCGAGAAAACATAGCGATATAGGGGAACCTATGGGAGGTGCGTGAAAACATCTCAATATATGGGAAGCTATGATAGGTGCACGATAACACAGTGATACAGGGGAAAGTATGAGAGGTGCGCGAAAACACGCCGATATATGGGAAGCTATGGGAGGTGCGTGAAAGCAGGGCGATATAGGGGAAGGCATGAGAGGTGCACAAAAGCACAGCGATGTAGCGGAAGCTATGGGAGGTGCGTGAAAGCAGAACGATATAGATGAAGTGATGAGAGGTGCACGAAAGCACAGCAACATAGGGGAAGTTATGGGAGATGCGTGAAAATTGAGCAATATAGGGGAAGTTATGAGAGCTGCTTGATGACAGCGATATAGGAGAAGATATGACATAGCGCGAAAGCACAGCGATATACGGGAAGGTATCAGAGGTGTGCTGAAACACAGCAATATAGGAAAAGGCATGAGAGGTCTGCAAAAACACGGCGATATAGGGGAATGTATGAGCGGTGCGTGAAAACACAGCGATGTAGGGGAATGCATGAGTTGTACGCAAAAACACGGCAAATTAGCGGAAGGTATGAGACCTGAGACAGAATGCCGCTCTATAGGGGAAGGTATGTGAGCTGCGCGAAAACATGGCAATATAGTGGCAGCTATGAGAGGTGAGGTAAAACACAGCGATGTAGGGGAAGGTATGAGAAGTGCGCGAAAATAGAGCAATATAGGGGAAGGTATGAGAGGTGTGTGATAACACTGCGATGTAGGAAAGCTATGCGAGGTGTGCAAAAACACAGCGAAATAGGGGAAGGTATGAGAATGCGTGAAAACACATCGATATGGCGAAGCTAAGAGAAGTGCGCGAAAACACAGCGATATAGTGGAATGTAGGAGAGGTGCGCGAAAACAGAGATTTTGGGAAAACTATGAGAGGTGCGCGAAAACAGCACTATAGGGGAATGTATCAGAGGTGCGCGAAAACATGGTGATATAGGGGAACCTATGGGAGGTGCGTGGAAACACAGCAATATACAGGAGTTTATGGGACACGCACAAAAACATAGCGATATAGTGGAAGATATGAGTGGTGTGCGAAAACATCGCGATATAGGGGAAGCTATAAGAGGCAAGCGAAAACACAGCGATAGTGGGGAAGGTATCATAGGTGCGCGAAAACATAATGATATTGGAAAGCAATGGGAGGTGTGGGAAAACACAGCGATATAGGGGAAGCTATGGGAGGTGTGCGAAAACACAGCGATATATGGGAAGCTATGGGAGTTGCGCGAAAACATAGCGATATAGGGGAAGGTATGAGAGGTGCAAGAAAACATAGCGATATAGGGGAACCTATGGGAGATGCGTGAAAACATCTCAATATATGGGAAGCTACGAGAGGTGCACGAGAGCACAGCGGTAGAGAGTTAGCTATGAGAGGAGCACGATAACACAGTGATATAGGGGAAGGTATGAGAGGTGCGTAAAAACACGCCTATATATGGGAAGCTATGGGCGGTGCGTGAAAGCAGAGCGATATAGAGGAAGTGATGAGAGGTGCACAAAAGCACAGCAACATAGGGGAAGCTATGGGAGATGCGTGAAAACTGAGCAATATAGGGGAAGTTATGAGAGCTGCTTGATGACACAGCGATATAGGAGAAGATATGACATGTGCGCGAAAACACAGTGATATTGGGGAAGGTATGAAAGGTGCGTGAAAAAGCAGCGATATAGGGGAAGGTATCAGAAGTGCGCTGAAACACAGCAATATAGGGGAAGGCATGAGAGGTCTGCGAAAACACGGCGATATTGGGGAAGGTATGAGAGGTGCGCAAATACACAGCGATGTAGGGGAATGTATGAGAGGTACATGAAAACACGGCGATATAGGGGAAGGTATGAGAGGTGCGAGAAAACATAGCGATATAGGGGAAGCTATGAGAGGTGCAAGAGAACACAGCGGTAGAGGGTTAGCTATGAGAGGTGCACGATAACACAGTGATATAGGGGAAGGTATGAGAGGTGCGCAAAAACACAGCGATATATGGGAAGCTATGGGAGGTGCGTGAAAGCAGGGCGATATAGGGGAATGCATGAGAGGTGCGTAAAAGCACAGCGATGTAGGGGAAGCTATGGGAGGTGCGTGAAAGCAGAGCGATATAGAGGAAGTGAGAGGTGCACAAAAGCACAGCAACATAGGGGAAGCTATGGGAAGTGCGTGAAAAAACAGCGATATAGCGGAAGGTATCAGAGGTGCGCAAAAACACAGCGATGCAGGGGAATGTATGAGAGGTACGCGAAAACACGGTGAATTAGCGGATGGTATGAGAGGTGAGACAGAACGCAGCTCTATAGGGGAACGTATGAGAGCTGCGCGAAAACATGGCAATATAGTGGCAGCTATGAGAGGTGAGCAAAAACACAACGATATAGGGGAAGGTATGAGAAGTGCGCTAAAATAGAGCGATATAGGGGAAGTTATGAGACCTGTGCGATAACACCGCGATGTATGGGAAGATATGAGAGGTGCGCAGAAACACGGCAATGTAGGGAAAGCAATGCGAGGTGCGTGAAAACACAGCGAAATAGGGGAAGGTATGAGAAGTGCGCGAAAACACATCGATATGGGGAAGCTAAGAGAAATGCACAAAAGCAGCGCTATAGGGGAATGTATGAGAGGTGCGCAAAAACATGGCGATATAGGGGAACCTACGGGAGGTGCGCAGAAACATAGCAATATACAGGAAGTTATGGGACGCGCGCAAAATCACAGCGATATAGTAGAAGATATAAGTGGTGAGCGAAAACATCGCAATATAGGGGAAGCTATAAGAGGTAAGCGAAAACACAACGATATTGGGGAAGGTATCAGAGGTGTGCGAAAACACAATGATATTGGAAAGTAATGGGAGTAGCGGGAAAACACAGTGATATAGGGGAAGGTATGAGAGGTGCGCAAAAACACGGCGATGTAGGGGAATGTATGAGAGGTGCGCCAAACCACGGCGATATATGCAAGGCTATGGGAGGTGCACGGAAACACAGCAATATACGGGAAGTTATGGGACGTGCGAGAACACACAGCGATATAGTGGAAGATATGAGAGGTGCGCGAAAACACGGCGATGTAGAGGAAGCTATAAGAGGTGAGTGAAATCACAGCGATATTGGGGAAGGTATCAGAAGTGCACGAAAACACAATGATATTGGGAAGCCATGGGAGGTGCGGAAAAGCACAGCGATATAGGGGAAGCTATGGGAGGTGTGTGAAAACACAGCGATATAGGGGAAGGTATGAGAGCGGTGCGAAAACTCAGCTATATAGTGGCAGCTATGAGAGGAAGGTATGAGAAGTGCGCGAAAACACAGCAATATATGGGAGTCTATGCAAGGTGCAGTAAAACAGAGTGCTATAGGGGAAGGCATGAGAGGTGCGAGAAAATACAGCGATATTGGGGAACCTATGGGAGGTGCGTGAAAACATTTCAATATATGGGAAGCTATGAGGGGTGCAAGAGAGCACAGCGGTAGAGGGTTAGCTATGAGAGGTGCACGATAACACAGTGATATAGGGGAATGTATGAGTGGTGCGTGAAAACACAGCGATGTAGGGGAATGCATGAGTTGTACGCAAAAACACGGCAAATTAGCGGAAGGTATGAGACCTGAGACAGAATGCCGCTCTATAGGGGAAGGTATGTGAGCTGCGCGAAAACATGGCAATATAGTGGCAGCTATGAGAGGTGAGGAAAAACACAGCGATGTAGAGGAAGGTATGAGAAGTGCGCGAAAATAGAGCAATATAGGGGAAGGTATGAGAGGTGTGTGATAACACTGCGATGTAGGAAAGCTATGCGAGGTGCGCGAAAACACAGCGAAATAGGGGAAGGTATGAAAATGCGTGCAAACACATCGATATGGCGAAGCTAAGAGAAGTGCGCGAAAACACAGCGATATAGTGGAATGTAGGAGAGGTGCGCGAAAACAGAGATTTTGGGAAAACTATGAGAGGTGCGCGAAAACAGCACTATAGGGGAATGTATCAGAGGTGCGCGAAAACATGGTGATATAGGGGAACCTATGGGAGGTGCGTGGAAACACAGCAATATACAGGAGTTTATGGGGCACGCACAAAAACATAGCGATATAGTGGAAGATATGAGTGGTGTGCGAAAACATCGCGATATAGGGGAAGCTATAAGAGGCAAGCGAAAACACAGCGATAGTGGGGAAGGTATCATAGGTGCGCGAAAACAATGATATTGGAAAGCAATGGGAGGTGTGGGAAAACACAGCGATATAGGGGAAGCTATGGGAGTTGTGCGAAAACATAGCGATATAGGGGAAGGTATGAGAGGTGCAAGAAAACATAGCGATATAGGGGAACCTATGGGAGATGCGTGAAAACATCTCAATATATGGGAAGCTATGAGAGGTGCACGAGAGCACAGCGGTAGAGAGTTAGCTATGAGAGGAGCACGATAACACAGTGATATAGGGGAAGGTATGAGAGGTGCGTAAAAACACGCCTATATATGGGAAGCTATGGGCGGTGCGTGAAAGCAGAGCGATATAGAGGAAGTGATGAGAGGTGCACAAAAGCACAGCAACATAGGGGAAGCTATGGGAGATGCGTGAAAACTGAGCAATATAGGGGAAGTTATGAGAGCTGCTTGATGACACAGCGATATAGGAGAAGATATGACATGTGTGCGAAAACACAGTGATATTGGGGAAGGTATGAAAGGTGCGTGAAAAAGCAGCGATATAGGGGAAGGTATGAGAAGTGCGCTAAAATAGAGCGATATAGGGGAAGTTATGAGACCTGTGCGATAACACCGCGATGTATGGGAAGATATGAGAGGTGCGCAGAAACACGGCAATGTAGGGAAAGCAATGCGAGGTGCGTGAAAACACAGCGAAATAGGGGAAGGTATGAGAAGTGCGCGAAAACACATCGATATGGGGAAGCTAAGAGAAATGCACAAAAGCAGCGCTATAGGGGAATGTATGAGAGGTGCGCAAAAACATGGCGATATAGGGGAACCTACGGGAGGTGCGCAGAAACATAGCAATATACAGGAAGTTATGGGACGCGCGCAAAATCACAGCGATATAGTAGAAGATATAAGTGGTGAGCGAAAACATCGCAATATAGGGGAAGCTATAAGAGGTAAGCGAAAACACAACGATATTGGGGAAGGTTTCAGAGGTGTGCGAAAACACAATGATATTGGAAAGTAATGGGAGTAGCGGGAAAACACAGTGATATAGGGGAAGGTATGAGAGGTGCGCAAAAACACGGCGATGTAGGGGAATGTATGAGAGGTGCGCCAAACCACGGCGATATATGCAAGGCTATGGGAGGTGTACGGAAACACAGCAATATACGGGAAGTTATGGGACGTGCGAGAAAACACAGCGATATAGTGGCAGATATGAGAGGTGCGTGAAAACACGGCGATGTAGAGGAAGCTATAAGAGGTGAGCGAAATGACAGTGATATAGGGGAAGGTATCAGAAGTGCACGAAAACACAATGATATTGGGAAGCCATGGGAGGTGCAGAAAAGCACAGCGATATAGGGGAAGCTATGGGAGGTGTGTGAAAACACAGCGATATAGGGGAAGGTATGAGAGCGGTGCGAAAGCTCAGCTATATAGTGGCAGCTATGAGAGGTGAGCAAAAACACAGCGATATAGGGGAAGGTATGAGAAGTGCGCGAAAACACAGCAATATATGGGAGTCTATGCAAGGTGCAGTAAAACAGAGCGATATAGGGGAAGGCATGAGAGGTGCGAGAAAATACAGCGATATTGGGGAACCTATGGGAGGTGCGTGAAAACATTTCAATATATGGGAAGCTATGAGGGGTGCAAGAGAGCACAGCGGTAGAGGGTTAGCTATGAGAGGTGCACGATAACACAGTGATATAGGGGAAGGTATGAGAGGTGCGCAAAAACACGGCGATATATGGGAAGCTATGGGAGGTGCGTGAAAGCAGGGCGATATAGGGGAATGCATGAGAGGTGCGCAAAAGCACAGTGATGTAGGGGAAGCTATGGGAGGTGCGTGAAAGCAGAGCGATATAGAGGAAGTGATGAGAGGTGCATGAAAGCACAGCAACATGGGGGAAGCTATGGGAGGTGCGTGAAAAAACAGCGATGTAGGGGAAGATATCAGAGGTGCACAAAAACACAGCGATGCAGGGGAATGTATGAGAGGTTCGCGAAAACACTACAAATTAGCAGAAGGTATGAGAGGTGAGACAGAACGCAGCTCTATAGGGGAAGGTATGAGAGCTGCGCGAAAACATGGCAATATAGTGGCAGCTATGAGAGGTGAGCAAAAACACAGCGATATAGGGGAAGCTATGGGAGGTGTGCAGAAACACAGAAATATACGGAAAGTTACGGGACGCACGTTAAAACACAGCGATATAGTGGAAGATATGAGTGGTGCGCGAAAACATCCTGATATAAGGGAAGCTATAAGTGGTAAGCGAAAACACAGCGATATCGGAAAGCAATGGGACGTGCGGGAAAACACAGTGGTATGGGGGAAGCTATGGGAGGTGTGCGAAAACATAGCGATATATGGGAAGCTATGGGAGTTGAGCGAAAATGTAGCGAAATAGGGGAAGGTATGAGAGGTGCGAGAAAACATAGCGATATAGGGGAACCTATGGGAGGTGCGTAAAAACATCTCAATATATGGGAAGCTATGAGAGGTGCACGAGAACACAGTGATATAGGGGAAGGTATGAGGGGTGCGCAAAAACACACCGATATATGGGAAGCTATGGGAGGTGCGTGAAAGCAGGGCGATATAGGGGAAGGCATGAGAGGTGCGCAAAAGCACAGCGATGTAGGGGACGCTGAGGTGCGCGATAACACCGCAATGTAGGGGAAGATATGAGAGGTGCGCAGAAACACGGCGATGTGGGGAAGCAATGCGAGGTGCGTGAAAACACAGAGATGTAGGGGAATGTAGAGGGGTACGCGAAAACACAGCGAACTAGCGGAAGGTATGAGAGGTGAGACAGAACGCAGCTCTATAGGGGGAGGTATGAGAACTGCGCGAAAACATGGCAATATTGTGGCAGCTATGAGAGGTGAGCAAAAACACAGCGATATAGGGGAAAGTATGAGAAGTGCGTGAAAATAGAGCGATATATGGGAAGCTATGAGACGTGTGCAATAACACTGCGATATAGGGGAAGATATGAGATGTGCGCAGAAACACGGCGATGTAAGGGAAGCAATGCGAGGTGCGTGAAAACACAGCGAAATAGGGGAAGGTATGAGAGGTGCGCGAAAACACATCGATATGAGGAATCTAAGAGAAGTGCGCGAAAACACAGCGATATAGTGGAATGTAGGAGAGGTGCACGAAAACACAGAGATTTGGAAAAGCTATGAGAGGTGCGCGAAAACAGTGCTACAGGAGAATGTATGAGAGGTGCGCGAAAACATGGCGATATAGGGGAACCTATGGGAGGTGCGCAGAAACACAGCAATATACAGGAAGTTATGGGACGCACGCAAAAACACAGCAACATAGTGGAAGATATGAGTGGTGAGCGAAAACATCGCGATATAGGGGAAGCTATAAGAGGTAAGTGATAACACAGTGATATTGGGGAAGGTATCAGAGGTGCGCGAAAACACAATGATATTGGAAAGCAATGGGAGCAGCGGGAAAACACAGTGATATAGGGGAAGGTATGAGAGGTGCACGAAAACACAGCGATATTGAGGAAGCTATAGGAGGTGCACAAAAGCACGGCGATATAGGAGTAGGTATGACAGATGAGCGAAAACTCAGCTAAAAAGGGGAAGGAATGAGAGGTGCGTGAGAACACGGCGATATAGGCAAAGCTATGAGAGGTGAGCAAAAACACAGCGATACAGCGGAAGCTATGGGAGGTGTGCGAAAACACAGCGATACAGGGGAAGGAATGAGAGGTGCGCAAAAATACAGCGATAACTGGGAAGCTATAGGAGGCGCGTGAAAACACGGTGATATAGGAGAAGATATGAGAGGTGCGCGAAAAAACAGAGATGTAGGGGAAGCGATGCGAGGTGCGCGAAAACACAGCATTATAGGGGAAGCTATGTGAGGTGTGTGAAAATACAGCGATTTGGGGGAAGCTATGAGAGGTGCACGAACACGTCACAATATATGGGAAGCTATGAGAGGTGCACGAGAACACAGCGGTAGAGGGTTAGCTATGAGAGGTGCACGATAACACAGTGATATATGGGAAGCTGTGGGAGGTGCGTGAAAGCAGGGCGATATAGGGGAAGGCATGAGAGGTGCGCAAAAGCACAGCGATGTAGGGGAAGCTATGGGAGGTTTGCGAAAACAGAGTAATATAGAGGAAGTGATGAAAGGAGCACGAAATCACAGCGACATAGGGGAAGCTATGGGAGGTGCGTGAAAAAAACAGCGATATAGGGGAAGGCATGAGTGGTCTGCGAAAACACGGCGATATAGGGGAAGGTATGAGAAGTGCGCGAAAACATGCCGACATAGGTGTAGCTTTAAGAGGTGAGGGAAAACACAGCGATATTGGGGAAGGTATCAGAGGTGCGCAAAAACACAATGATATTGGGAACCTGTGGGAGGCGCGGGAAAACACATCGATATAGGGGAAGCTATGAGACCTGTGCGAAAACACAGCGATATGGGAAAGCTATGGGAGGTGTGCGAAAACGCAGTGATACGGGGAACGTAGGATGGTGCACGAAAACACAGCGATATATGTGAAGCTATGGGAGTTGCGCGAAAACATAGCGATACAGGAGAAGGTATGAGAGGTACGCAAAGACACGGAGATGTAGGGGAAGCTATGTGCAGTGCGTGAAAACATCGCGATATAGGGGAAACTATGAGAGGTGCGCGAAAAAACAGCGATTTGGGGGAAGCTATGAGAGGTGTGCAAAAACACTTCAATACAGCAGAAGGTGTGAGATGTCCACAAAAACACAGCAATATAGGGGAAGCTATGGGGGGTGCGCGAAATCACAGCAATATATGGGAATGTGTGGGACATGCGCGAAAACACAGCCGTATCGTTGAAGGTATGAGATGTGCGCGAAAACACGGCAATATAGGGGAATGTATGAGAAGAGCGCGAAAACACGGCGATATAGGGGAAGCTATGTGAGGTGCGCAAAAGCACGGCAATGTTATGGAAGCTATGAGAGGTGCGCGAAAACACAGCGATTTAGGAGAAGCTATGATAGGTGCACGAAAACATCGCAATATAGGGGAAGCTATGAGAGGTGCCCAAGAACACAGCGATATAGGGGAAGCTATGCGAGGTGCACAAAAACACGGCGATATAGGGGAAGCTATGGGAGGTGAGCGAAAACACAACGAAACAGGAGAAGCTAATGGGAAGGGCGCAAAACCACAGCGTAATAGGGGAAGGGATGAGAGGTGCGTGAAAACACAGCGATATAGGGCAAGCTATGGGATGTGCATGAAAATACAGCGATATTGGGAAAGCTACAAGAGGTGCGCGAAAACACAGTGATATAGTGGAATGTATGAGAGTTGCGCGAAAACATCGTTTTATAGGGAAATCTATGAGAGGTGAGCGAAAACAGAGCGATATAGGGCAAGCTATGGGATGTGCATGAAAACACAGCGATATTGGGGAAGCTACGAGAGGTGCGCGAAAACAGTGATATAGTGGAAGGTATGAGAGATGCGCGAAAACACAGAGTTATAGGGAAATCTATGAGAGGTGCGTGAAAACAAAGCGATATAGGGGAAGGCATGAGAGGTACGAGAAAATTCAGCGATATAAGGGAAGCGATGGGAGGTGCGTAAAAACACGGTAATATAGGAGAAGGTATGAGAGGTACGCGAGAACACAGCAATGTAGGGGAAGCTATGAGAGGTGTGCGAAAAAACAGCGATTTGGGGGAAGCTATGAGAGGTTTGCGAAAAAAATCGCAATATATGGGAATCTACGAGAGGTGCGCGAAAGCACGGCAATATATGGGAAGCTATGGGAGTCAAGTGCAAACAGGGCAAGAAAGGGGAAGTTATGAGAGGTGCCCTAAAACACTGCGATGTAAGGGAAGCTATGGAAGGTGTGCGATAGCAGAGCGATATAGGGGAAGTGATGAGAGGTGCACGAGAGCACAGTGACACAGGGGAAGATATGGAAGGTGTGCTAAAACACAACAATATAGGGGAAGGCATGAGAGGTCTGCGAAAACAGGCGATATAGGGGAAAGAATGAGAGGTGCGCAAAAACACAGCGATGTAGGGGAATGTATGAGAGTTACGCAAAAACGGCGATATAGGGGAAGGTATGAGAGGCGAGAGAAAACGCAGCTCTATAGGGGAAGGTATGAGAGGTGCGAGAAAACACAGCTCTAAAGGGGAAGGTATGAGAGCTGCGTGAAAACACGGCGATTTGTGGCAGCTATGAGAGGTGAGCAAAAACACTGATATAGTGGAATGTAGGAGAGGTGTGCTAAAACACAGAGATTTTAGGAAAGCTATGAGAGGTGCGCGAAAACACAGCGCTATAGGGGAATGTATGAGAGGTGCACGAAAACATGGTGATATATGGTAACCTATGGGAGGTGCGTGAAAGCACGGCGATATATGGGAAACTCTGGGAGGTGCGCGGAAACACAGCAATATAGTGGAAGATATGAGTGGTGCACGAAAACATGGCGATATAGAGGAAGCTACAGGAGGTGAGCGAAAACCAGCGATATTGGGGAAGATATCAGAGGTGTGCGAAAACACAATGATATTGGGAAGCTATGGGAGGTGCGGAAAAACACAGCGATCTTGGGGAAGCTATGGGAGGTGTGCAAAAACACAGCGATGCAGGGGAACGTATGAGAGGTGCACAAAAACACAGTGATATATGGGAAGCTATGGGAGTTGCGCGAAAACATAGCGATATAGGGGAAGGTATGAGAGGTGCGAGAAAACATAGCGATATAGGGGAATCTATGGGAGGTGCGTGAAAACATCGCAATATATGGGAATCTATGAGAGGTGCACGACAGCATAGCGGTGGAAGGTTAGCTATGAGAGGTGAACGATAACACAGTGATATAGGGGAAGGTATGAGAGATGCGGAAAAGCACTCCGATATATGGAAAGCTATGGGAGGTGCGTGAAAGCAGGGCGATATAGGGGAAGACATGAGAGGTGTGCAAAAGCACAGCGATGTAGGGGAAGCTATGGGAGGTGTGTGAAAGCAGAGCGATATAGGGGAAGTGATGAGAGGTGCACGAGAGCACAGCGACATAGGATAAGTTATGCGAGGTGCGTGAAAAAACAGTGATATAAGGGAAGGTGTCAGAGGTGCGCTAAAACACAGCAATATAGGGGAAGGCATGAGAGGTCTGCTAAGACACGACAATATAGGGGAAGGTATGAGAGGTGCGCAAATAAACAGCGATGTAGGGGAATGTATGAGAGGTACATGAAAACACAGCGATATAGGGGAAGGTATTAGAGGTGCGTGAAAACACATCGATATAGGGGAAGCGATGAGAAGTGCGCGAAAACGCAGCGATATAGGGGATGGTATGAGAGGTGCATGAAAACACAGCAATATAGGTGGTGGTATGCGAGGCGCGTGAAAACACAGTGATATAGAGGAAGCTATAGGAGGTGCGCGAAAACATGGCGATATAGGAGAAAGTACGAGAGGTGCGTGAAAACACGGCAATATAGGGGAAGCTATGAAAGGTGTGTGAAAACACGGCGATATATGGGAAACTATGGGATGTGCGCGGAAACACAGCAATATACGGGAAGTTATGAGACGCGCGTGATAACACAGCGACATAGTGGAAGACATGAGTGGTGCGCGAAAACATGGCGATATAAGTCAAGCTATAAGAGGTGAGAGAAAACAGCGATATTGGCTAAGGTATCAGAGGTGCACAAAAACACTGATATTGGGAAGCTATGGGACGTGTGCGAAAACACAGTGATGCAGGGGAACGTATGAGAGGTGCACAAAAACACAGTGATATATGGGAAGCTATAGGAGTTGCGCGAAAACAGTGATATAGGACAAGGTATGAAAGGTGCGCGAAGACACAGAGATGTAGGAGAAGCTATGTGCGGTGCACGAAAACACGGCGATATAGGGGAAGCGATGGGAGGTGTGTGAAAACACGGTGATATAGGAGAAGGTATGAGAGGTACGCGAAAACACAGCGATGTAGGGGAAGCTAAGGGAAGTGCGTGAAAACACGACGATGTAGGAGAAGCTATGAGAGGTGTGCGAAGAAAATCACAATAGATGGGAAGCTACGAGAGATGCGTGAAAACACGGCGATATATGGGAAGCTATGGGAGGCAAGTGCAAACAGGGCAAGAAAGGGGAAGTTATGAGAGGTGCCCTAAAACACTGCGATGTAGGGGAAGCTATGGGAGGTGCGCAAAAGCAGAGCGATATAGAGGAAGTGATGAGAGGTGCACGAGAGCACAGTGACACAGGGGAAGCTATGGAAGGTGTGCTAAAACACAGCAATATAGGGGAAGGCATGAGAGGTCTGCGAAAACAGGCGATATAGGGGAAAGAATGAGAGGTGCGCAAAAACACAGCGATGTAGGGGAATGTATGAGAGTTACGCAAAAACGGCGATATAGGGGAAGGTATGAGAGGTGAGAGAAAACACAGCTCTATAGGGGAAGGTATAAGAGCTGCACGAAAACACGCCGATATAGTGGCAGCTCTGAGAGGTGAGAAAAAACAGCGATATAGTGGAATGTAGGAGAGGTGTGCTAAAACACAGAGATTTTGGGAAAGCTATGAGAGGTGCGTGAAAACACAGCGCTATAAGGGAATGTATGAGAGGTGCACGAAAACATGGCGATATAGGGGAAGCTACAGGAGGTGCGCGAAAACACAATGATATTGGGAAGCTATGGAAGGTGCGGAAAAACACAGCGATCTTGGGGAAGCTATGGGAGGTGTGCGAAAACACAGCGATGCTGGGGAACGTATGAGAGGTGCACAAAAACACAGCGATATATGGGAAGCTATGGGAGTTGCGCGAAAACATAGCGATATAGGGGAATCTATGGGAGGTGCGTGAAAACATCGCAATATATGGGATGCTATGAGAGTTGCACAAGCACACAGTGGTAGAGGGTTAGCTACGAGAGGTGCACAATAACACAGTGATATAGGGGAATGTATGAGAGGTGCGCATAAACACGGCGATATATGGACAGCTATGGGAGGTGTACGAAAGCAGAGTGGTATAGGGGAAGTGATGAGAGGTGCATGAGAGCACAGCGACATAGGGGAAGCTATGGGAGGTACGTGAAAAAACAGTGATATAAGGGAAGGTATCAGAGGTCGCTAAAACACAGCAATATAGGGGAAGGCATGAGAGGTCTGTGAAGACACGACGATATAGGGGAATATATGAGAGGTACATGAAAACACAGTAATATAGGGGAAGGTATGAGAGGTGAGAGAAAACACAGTGATATGGGGAAGTTCTGGGATGTGCGCAAAATCGCAGCGATATAACAGAGGGATGAGAGGTGCGTGAAAACACATCAATATAGGTGAAGCGATGAGAGGTGAGAGAAAACGCAGCTCTATAGGGGAAGGTATGAGAGGTGAGAGAAAACACAGTGATATGGGGAAGTTCTGGGATGTGCGCAAAATCGCAGCGATATAACAGAGGGATGAGAGGTGCGTGAAAACACATCAATATAGGTGAAGCGATGAGAGGTGAGAGAAAACGCAGCTCTATAGGGGAAGGTATGAGAGGTGAGAGAAAACACAGCTCTATAGGGGAAGGTATGAGAGCTGCGCGAAAACACGGCGACATAGTGGCAGCTATGGGAGGTGCGCAAAAACACAGCGATGTAGTGGAATGTAGGAGAGGTGCGCTAAAACACAGAGATTTTGGGAAAGCTATGAAAGGTGCGCGAAAACGCAGCGCTATAGGGGAATGTATGAGAGGTGCACGAAAACATGGTGATATATGGGAACCTATGGGAGGTGCGTGAAAGCACGGCGATGTATGGGAAACTCTGGGAGGTGCGCGGAAACACAGCAATATATGGGAAGTTATGGGATGCGCGCGAAAACACAGCGATATAGTGGAAGATATGAGCGGTGCGCGAAAACATGGTAATATAGGGGAAGCTATAGGAGGTGAGCGAAAACCAGTGATATCGGGGAAGGTCTCAGAGGTGCACGAAAACACAATGATATTGGGAAGCTATGGGAGGTGCGGGAAAACACAGCGATATATGGGAAGCTATGGGAGTTGTGCAAAAACATAGCGATATAGGGGAAGCTGTGAGATGTGCGCAAAAACACAGCGCTATAGTGGAATATATGAGAGGTGCGCAAAAACAAGGCGATTATATGGGAAGCTATGAGAGGTGCGTGAAAGCAGGGCGATATAGGGGAATCTATGGGAGGTGCATGAAAACATCGCAATATAGGGGAAGCTATGAGAGATGCATGAGATCACAGCGGTAGAGGGTTAGCTATGAGAGGTGCACGATAACACAGTGATATAGGGGAAAGTATGAGAGGTGCGCAAAAACACGGCGATATATGGAAAGCTATGGGAGGTGCGTGAAAAAACAGGGATATAAGGGAAGGTATCAGAGGTGCGCTAAAACACAGCAATATAGGGGAAGGCATGAGAGGTCTGCGAAAACACGGCGATATAGGAGAAGGTATGAGAGGTGCGCAAATACACAGCGATGTAGGGGAATGTATGAGAGGTACATGAAAACACGGCGATATAGGGGAAGGTATGAGAGTTGAGAGAAAACGCAGCGATATAGGGGAAGTTCTAGGAGGTGCGCAAAATCACAGCGATATAACAGAAGGGATGAGAGGTGCATGAAAACACATCGATATAGGGGAAGGTGTGAGAGGTGAGAGAAAACACAGCTCTACAGGGGAAATTATGAGAGCTGCGCGAAAACATGGTGATATAGTGGCAGCTATGAGAAGTGAGCAAAAACACAGCGATATAGTGGAATGTAGGAGAGGTGTGCTAAAACACAGAGATTTTTGGAAATCTATGAGAGGTGCGCGAAAACACAGCGCTATAGGGGAATGTATGAGAGGTGCACGAAAACATGATGATATATGGGAACCTATGGGAGGTGCGCGAAAGCACGGCGATATATGGGAAGCTCTGCGAGGTGCGCGGAAACACAGCAATATACGGGAAGTTATGGGACGCGCGCGAAAACACAGCTATATAGTGGAAGATATGAGTGGTGCGCGAAAACATGGCGATATAGGTGAAGCTATAGGAGGTGAGCAAAAACCAGTGATATTGGGGAAGGTATCAGAGGTGCGCGAAAACACAGTGATATTGGAAAGCAATGGGAGGTGCGGGAAAACACAGCGATACAGCGGAAGCAATGGGAGGTGTGTGAAAACACTGTAATATATGGGAAGCTATGGGAGGTGCATCAAAACACAGCGACATAGGGGAGGGTATGAGAGGTGCACTAAAACACAGAAGTTATGAGAGGTCTGCGAAAAGACAGTGATATGGGGGAAGCAATGAGAGGTGCACGAAAACACATCGATATTGGGAAAGCTACGAGAGGTGCATGTAAACAGTGCTATTGACGAATATATGAGAGGTGCGTGAAAACACGGCGATATAGCAGAAGCAATGAGAGGTGCGTGAAAAAGCAGTGATATAGGGGACGGTATGCGAGGTGCGTGAAAACACAGCGATATAGAGGAAGCTATAAGAGGTGCACAAAAACACGGCGATATAGGAGTAGGTATGACAGATGAGCGAAAACTCAGCTAAAAAGGGGAAGGTATGAGAGGTGCTTGATAACACGGCAATATAGGCAAAGCTATGAGAGGTGAGCAAAAACACAGCGATACAGCGGAAGCTATGGGAGGCGCATGAAAACACGGCGATACGGGGGAAGGAATGAGAGGTGCGCAAAAACACAGCGATAACTGGGAAGCTATGGGAATGCGTGAAAACACGGCGATATAGGAGAAGATATGAGAGGTGCACGAACACGTTGCAATATATGGGAAGTTATGAGAGGTGCACGAGAACACAGCTGTAGAGGGGAAGCTATGAGAAGTTCGTGATAACAAAGCGATATAGGGGAAGGTATGAGAGGTGCGCCAGAAAAAGGCGATGTAGGGGAATGTATGAGAGGTGCGCGAAACCACGGCGATATATGCGAAGCTAGGGGAGGTGCACGGAAACACAGCAATATACGGGAAGTTATGGGTCGTGCGCGAAAACACGGCGATATAGAGGAAGCTATAAGAGGTGAGCAAAATCACAGCTATATTTGGGAAGGTATCAGAAGTGCACGAAAACACAATGATATTGGGAAGCCATGGGAGGTGCCGGATAACACAGCGACATAGGGGAAGCTATGGGAGGTGTGCGGAAACACAGCGATATAGGAGAAGGTATGAGAAGTGCGCGAAAACACAGCAATATATGGGAGTCTATGGGAGGTGCAGGGAAACAGAGCGATATAGGAGAAGGCATGAGTAGTGCAAGAAAATACAGCAATATTTGGGAACCTATGGGAGGTGTGTGAAAACACGGCGATATAGGAGAAGATATGAGAGGTGCGCGAAAACACAGAAAGTTTGGGAAAGCTATGAGAGGTGCGCAAAAACACAGCGCTGTAGGGGAATGAATGAGAGGTGCGCGAAAACATGGCGAGATAGGGGAACCAATGGGAGGTGCGTGGAAACACAGCAATATATGGGAAGTTATGGGACGCACGCGAAAACACAGCGATATAGTGGAAGATATGAGTGGTGCACGAAAACATCGCGATATAGGGGAAGCTATAAGAGGTAAGCGAAAACAAAGCGATATTGGAGAAGGTATCAGAGATGCGCGAAAACACAATGATATTGGAAAGCAACAGGAGTTGCGGGAAAACACAGTGATATAGGGGAAGGTACGATAGGTGCACGAAAACAGCGATATAGAGGAAGCTATAGGAGGTGCACAAAAACACGGCGATATAGGAGTAGGTATGACAGATGAGCGAAAACTCACCTAAAAAGGGGAAGGTATGAGAGGTGCGTGAGAACACGGCGATATAGGCAAAGCTATGAGAGATGAGAAAAAACACAGCAATATAGGGGAAGCTATGGGAGGCGCATGAATACACGGCGATATCGGGAAGACATGAGAGGTGTGCAAAAGCACAGCGATGTAGGGGAAGCGATGCGAGGTGCGCAAAAACACAGCATTATAGGGGAAGCTATGAGAGGTGCGCGAAAACACAACGGTTTGGGGGAAGCTATGAGAGGTGCACGAACACGTCGCAATATATGGGAAGCTATGAGAGGTGCACGAGAACACAGCGGTAGAGGGGAAGCTATGAGAAGTGTGTGATAACAAAGCGATATAGGGGAAGATATGAGAAGTGCGCAAAAACACAGCGATGGAGGGGAATGTATGAGAGGTGCGCGAAACCACGGCGATATATGCAAAACTATGGGAGGTGCACGGAAACACAGCGATATACGGGAAGTTATGGGACGTGCACGAAAACACAGCGATATAGTGGAAGATATGAGAGGTGCGCGAAAACACGGCAATATAGAGGAAGCTATAAGAGGTGAGTGAAATCATAGCGATATTGGGGAAGGTATCAGAAGTGCACGAAAACACAATGATATTGGGAAGCCATGGGAGGTGCGGGAAAACACAGCGATATAGGGGAAGCTATGGGAGGTGTGTGAAAACACAGCAATATAGGAGAAGGTATGAGAGCGGTGTGAAAACTCGGCTATATAGTGGCAGCTATGAGAGGTGAGCAAAAACACAGCGATATAGGGGAAGGTATGAGAAGTGCGCGAAAACACAGCGATATATGAGAGTCTATGGGAGGTGCAGGAAAACAGAGCGATATAGGGGAAGGCATGAGAGGTGCGAGAAAATAAAGCGATATTGGGGAACCTATGTGAGGTGTGTGAAAACACGGCGATATAGGAGAAGATATGAGAGGTGCGCGAAAACACAGGGATTTTGGGAAAGCTATGAGAGGTGCGTAAAAACACAGTGCTATAGGGGAATATATGAGAGGTGCGCGAAAACATGGCGAGATAGGGGAACCTATGGAAGGTGCGCGGAAACACAGCAATATATGGGAGGTTATGGGACGCACGCAAAAACACAGTGATATAGTGAAAGATATGAGAGATGCGTGAAAAAAACAGCGATATAGGGGAAGGTATCAGAGTTGCGCTGAAACACAGCAATATAGGGGAAGGCATGAGAGGTCTGCAAAAGCATGGCGATATAGGGGAAGGTATGAGAGGTGCGCGAAAACACAGCGATATAGGGGAATGTATGAGAGATACGCAAAAAAAAAGGCGAATTAGCGGAAGGTATGAGACGTGAGACAGAACTCAGCTCTATAGGGAAGGTATGTGAGCTGCGCGAAAACATGGCAATATAGTGGCAGCTATGAGAAGTGAGGAAAAACACAGCGACATAGGGGAAGGTATGAGAAGTGCGCTAAAATAGAGCGATATAGGGGAAGCTATGAGAGTTGTGCGATAACACCGTGATGTAGGCGAAGATATGAGAGGTGCACAGGAACACGGCGATGTACGGAAGCAATGCGAGGTGCGTGAAAACACAGCGAAATAGGGGAAGGTATGAGAGGTGCGCGAAAACACAGAGATTTTGGGAAAGCTATGAGAGGTGTACGAAAACAGCGCTATAGGGGAATGTATGAGAGGTGCGCGAAAACATGGTGATACAGGGGAACCTATGGGAGGTGCGCGGAAACACAGCAATATACAGGAATTTATGGGAGGCGCGCAAAAACACAGCGATATTGTGGAAGATATGAGTGGTGCACGAAAACATCGCGATATAGGGGAAGCTATAAGAGGTAAGCGAAAACACAGCGATATTGGGGAAGGTATCAGAGGTGCGCGAAAACACAATGATATTGGAAAGCAATGGGAGGTGCGGGAAAACACAGCGATATAGGGGAAGTTATGGGAGGTGTGCGAAAACACAGCGATATGGGGAAGCTAAGAGAAGTGCGCGAAAACATAGCGATATAGGGGAAGGTATGAGTGGTGCGCAAAATCATCGCGATATAGGGGAAGCTATAAGAGGTAAGCGAAAAAACAGCGGTATTGGGGAATGTATCAGAGGTGTGCAAAAACACAGCGATATATGGGAAGATATGGGAGTTGCGCGAAAATGTAGCGATATAGGGGAAGGTATGAGAGGTGGGAGAAAATAAAGCGATATTGGAGAACCTATGTGAAGTGAGTGAAAACACAGCGATACAGGAGAAGATATGAGAGCTGCGCGAAAACACAGGGATTTTGGGAAAGCTATGAGAGGTGCGCAAAAACACAGTGCTATAGGGGAATATATGAGAGGTGCGCGAAAACATGGCGAGATAGGGGAACCTATGGGAGGTGCGCGGAAACACAGCAATATACGGGAGGTTATGGGACGCACGCAAAAACACAGTGATATAGTGGAAGATATGAGTGGTACGCGAAAACATCGCAATATAGGGGAAGCTATAAGAGGTAAGCGAAAATACAGCGATATTGGGGAAGGTATCAGAGGTGTGCAAAAACACAGCGATATATGGGAAGATATGGGAGTTGCGCGAAAACCTAACGATATAGGGGAATGTATGAGAGGTGCGAGAAAACATAGCGATATAGGGGAAACTATGAGAGGTGCACGAGAACACAGCGGTAGAGGGTTAGCTATGAGAGGAGCACGATAACACAGTGATATAGGGGAAGGTATGAGAGGTGCGTAAAAACACGCCGATATATGGGAAGCTATGGGAGGTGCCTGAAAGCAGGGCGATATAGGGGAAGGCATGAGAGATGCGTAAAAGCACAGTGATGTAGGGGAAGCTATGGGAGGTGCGTGAAAGCAGAGCGATATAGAGGAAGTGATGAGAGGTGCACAAAAGCACAGCAACATAGGGGAAGCTATGGGAGAGGCGTGAAAACTGAGCAATATAGGGGAAGTTATGAGAGCTGCTTGATGACACAGCGATATAGGAGAAGATATGACATGTGCGCGAAAACACAGTGATATTGGGGAAGGTATGAGAGGTGCGTGAAAGAACAGTGATAAATGGGGAGGTATCAGAGGTGCGCTAAAACACAGCAACATAGGGGAAGGCATGAGAGGTCTGCAAAAACACGGCGATATAGGGGAAGGTATGAGAGGTGCGCGAAAACACCGCGTTGTAGGGGAATGTATGAGAGGTACGCGAGAAAAAGGCGAATTAGCGGAAGGTATGAGACGTGAGACAGAACTCAGCTCTATAGGGCAGGTATGTGAGCTGCGCGAAAGCATGGCAATATAGTGGCAGCTATGAGAGGTGAGGAAAAACACAGCGACATAGGGGAAGGTATGAGAAGTGCGCGAAAATAGAGCGATATAGGGGAAGCTATGAGAGTTGTGCGATAACACCGTGATGTAGGAGAAGATATGAGAGGTGCGCAGAAACACGGCGATGTAGGGAAGCAATGCGAGGTGCGTGAAAACACAGCGATTTTGGGAAAGCTATGAGAGGTGCGCGAAAACAGCGCTATAGGGGAGTGTATGAGAGGTGCGCGAAAACATGGTGATATAGGGGAACCTATGGGAGGTGCGCGGAAACACAGCAATATACAGGAAGTTATGGCAGGCGCGCAAAAACACAGCGATATTGTGGAAGATACGAGTGGTGCACGAAAACATCGCGATATAGGGGAAGCTATAAGAGGTAAGTGAAAACACGGAGAAATAGGAGAAAATATGAGAGGTGCGCGAATACACAGAGATTTTGGGAAAGCTATAGGAGGTACGCAAAAACACAGCGCTATAGGGGAATGTATGAGAGGTGCACGAAAAAATGGCGAGATAGGGGAACCATTGGGAGGTGTGCGGAAACACAGCAATATACGGGAAGTTACGGGACGCACGCTAAAACACAGCGATATAGAGGAAGATATGAGTGGTGCGCGAAAATATCGCGATATAGGGGAAGCTATAAGAGGTAAGCGAAAACACAGCGATATTGGGGAAGGTATCAGAGGTGCACGAAAACACAATGATATTGGAAAGCAATGAGAGGTGCGGGAAAACACAGTGGTATAGGGGAAGCTATGGGAGGTGTGCGAAAACACAGCGATATATGGGAAGCTATGGGAGTTGCGCGAAACGTAGCAAAATAGGGGAATGTATGAGAGGTGCGAGAAAACATAGCGATATAGGGGAACCTATGGGAGGTGTGCGGAAACACAGCAATATACGGGAAGTTACAGGACGCACGCGAAAACACAGTGATATAGTGGAAGATATGAGTGGTGCGCGAAAACATCGCGATATAGGGGAAGCTATGAGAGGTGTGCGATAACACCGTGATGTAGGCGAAGATATGAGAGGTGCGCAGAAACACGGCGATGTAGGGAAGCAATGCGAGGTGCGTGAAAACACAGCTAAATAAGGGAAGGTATGAGAAGTGTGCGAAAACGCAGAGATTTTGGGAAAGCTATGAGAGGTGCGCGAAAACAGTGCTATAGGGGAATGTATGAGAGGTGCGCGAAAACATGGTGATATAGGGGAACCTATGGGAGGCGCGCAAAAACACAGCGATATTGTAGAAGAAGTGAGTGGTGCACGAAATCATCGCGATATAGGGGAAGCTATAAGAGGTAAGCGAAAACACAGCGATATTGGGGAAGGTATCAGAGGTGCGCGAAAACACAATATTATTGGAAAGCAATGGGAGGTGCGGGAAAACACAGCGATATAGGGGAAGCTATGGGAGGTGTGCGAAAACACAGCGATATGGGGAAGCTAAGAGAAATGCGCGAAAACATAACGATAGAGGGGAAGGTATGAGAGGTGCGCAAAAACATGGCGATATAGGGGAACCTATGGGAGGTGCGTGAAAACATCTCAATATATGGGAAGCTGTGAGAGGTGTGGGAAAACACAGCAATATAGGGGAAGCTATGGGAGGTGTGCGAAAACACAGCGATATATGCGAAGCTATGGGAGTTGCGCGAAACGTAGCAAAATAGGGGAACGTATGAGAGGTGCGAGAAAACATAGCGATATAGGGGAACCTATGGGAGGTGCGTGAAAACATCTCAATATATGGGAAGCTGTGAGAGGTGAACAAGAACACAATGATATTGGGGAAGGTATGAGAGGTGCACACAAACACGCCGATATATGGGAAGCTGTGGGAGGTGCGTGAAAGCAGGGCGATATACGGGAAGGCATGAGAGGTGCGCAAAACCACAGCGATGTAGGGGAAGCTAAGGGAGGTGCGCAATATAACCGCAATGTAGGGGAAGATATGAGAGGTGCGCAGAAACACGGCGATGTAGGGGAAGCAATGCAAGGTGCAAAACATGGCGATACAGTGGAAGGTATGAGAGGTGCGCAAAGACACAGCCATATTTGGGAATGTATGGGAGGTGCACGAAAACACAGCAGTAAGAGGAAGCCGTGGGAGGTGTCCGTAATCACGGCGATACAGGGGAAAGTATGAGAGGTGCGCGAAAACACAGCCATATTGGGGAAGGTATGTGAGGTGTGCGAAATCACGGCGATACAGTTGAAGGTATAAGAGGTGCGCGAAAACAAGGCGATATAGGGGAAATTCTCAGAGGTGCGCGTAAACACAGCAACTTAAGGGAAGCTATGAGAGGTGCCCGAAAACAAAGCGATATAGGGGAAGCTGTGGGAGGTGTGCGAAAACACAGCAGTAAGAGGAAGCTATGGGAGGTGTGCAAAAATACGGCGATATAGGGGAAGGTATGAGAGGCGCGCGAAAAAACAGCGTTACTGGGTAAACTATGGGAGGTGCGCGAAAACACAGCTATAGAGGGGAATCTACGAGAGATGCTCGAAAACGCGGCAAGATAGGGGAAGGTATGAGAGGAGCACGAAAACACGGCGATACAGGGGAAGGCATGAGAGGTGCACGAAAACACAACCATATTGGGGAATGTATGGGAGGTGCGCGAAAACACAGCAGTAAGGGGAAGCTATGGGAGGTGTGTGAAAACACAGCGATACAGGGGAAGGTATGAGAGGTGCGTGAAAAAACAGCGTTACTGGGTAAACTATGGGAGGTGCACAAAAACACAGCGATATAGGGGAAGGTATATGAGCTGAGTGAAAACACAGCAATAGAAGGGAATCTATAGGAGGTGCTCGAAAACACAGCTATATAGGTGAAGGTATGAGAGCTGCACGAAAAACAGCGTTATCAGGGAAACTATGGTAGGTGCAGGAAAACATAGCGATATAAGGGAAGCTCTGGGAGGTGCTCGAATACATAGTGATATGGGGGAAGCTATAAGAGCTGAGCGAAAACACAGCGATATAGGGAAGGCATGAGAGGTGTGTGAAAACACAATTATATATGGGAACCTATGGGAGATGCGGGAAAACAGAGCGATATAGCGGAAGCTATGAGAGATGCGCGAAAACACAGCGATGTAGGCGAAGCTATGGGTGGTGTGCGAAAACACACAATACAGGGGAAGGTGTGAGAGGTGCGAAAAAAACACAGCCATATTGGGGAAGGTATGGGAGGTGCGCGAAAACACAGCGATATAGGGGATGGGATGAGAGGTGCACGAAACCACAGCGATATACAAGAAGGTATGGGAGGTGCTCAAAAGCACTGCGATATAGGGGAAGTTATGAGAGCTGCGTGAAAACACAGTGACATGGGGAAGCTATGAAAGGTGTGCGAAAGCATGGCGATATACGTGAAGATATGCGAGGTGCGCCGAAACACGGCAATATAGGGGAATGTATGAGAGATGAGCAAAAAAATGCTAAAAAGTGGAAGGTATGAAAGGTTTGCGAGAACAGGGCAATATAGGCAAAGCTATGAGAGGCCAGCAAAAACACTGCGATATAAGGGAATGTATAATAGGTGCATCAAAACACAGCATTACAGGGGAAGCTATGGGAGGTGCGCGAAAACACAGCGATATAGGGGAAGCTCTGGGAGGTGTGTGAAAACACCGCGATACAGGGGAAGGTATTAGTGGTGAGCAAAACCACAGCCATATTGTGGAAGGTATGTGAAGTGCGTATAAACACAGCGATAGTAGGGAAGCTATGGGAGGTGCTCGACAGCACGGCGATACAGTGGAAGGTATGAGAGGTGCGCAAAAACACAACCATATTTGGGAATGTATGGTAGGTGCACGTAAACACAACAGTAAGAGGAATCCGTGGGAAGTGTCCGTAATCACGGCGATACAGGGGAAAGTATGAGAGGTGTGTGAAAAAACAGCAGTAAGGGGAAGCTATGGGATGTGTACCAAAACACAGCGATACAAGGGAAGGTATGAGAGGTGAGCAAAAGCACAGCCATATTGGGTAAGGTATGAGAGGTGCGCGAAAACACAGCCATATTGGGGAAGGTATGTGAGGTGTGCGAAATCACGGCGATACGGTTGAAGGTATAAGAGGTGCGCGAAAACAAGGCGATATAGGGGAAACTCTCAGAGATGCGCGTAAACACAGCGACTTAAGGGAAGCTATGAGAGGTGCCCAAAAACAAAACAATACAGGGGAAGCTGTGGGAGGTGTGCGAAGACACAGCAGTAAGAGGAAGCTATGGGAGGTGTGCAAAACTACGGCGATATAGGGGAAGGTATGAGAGGCGCGCGAAAAAACAGCGTTACTTGGTAAACCATGGGAGGTGCACGAAAACACAGCCATATTGGGGAAGGTATGTGAGGTGCGCGAAAACACAGCTATAGAGGGGAACGTATGAGAGGTGCACGAAAACACAACCATATTGGGGAATGTATGGGAGGTGCGCGAAAACACAGCAGTAAGGGGAAGGTAGGAGAGGTGCGTGAAAAAACAGCGTTACTGGGTAAACGATGGGAGATGCAGGAAAACACAGCGATATAAGGGAAGCTCTGGGAGGTGCTCGAAAACATAGCGATATAGTGGAAGCTATAAGAGCTGAGCGAAAACACAGCAATATAGGAGAAGGTATGAGAGGTGTGTGAAAACACAATTATATATGGGAACCTATGGAAGGTGCGGGAAAACAGAGGGATATAGCGGAAGCTATGAGAGGTGCGCGAAAACACAGCGATGTAGGCGAAGCTATGGGTGATGTGCGAAAACACAGCGATACAGGGGAGGGTGTGAGAGGTGCGAAAAAAACACAACTATATTGGGGATGGTATGGGAGGTGCTCGAAAGCACTGCGATATAGGGGAAGTTATGAGAGCTGCGTGAAAACTCAGTGACATGGGGAAGCTATGAGAGGTGTGCGAAAGCATGGCGATATACGTGAGGATATGCGAGGTGCGGGAAAACACGGCGATATAGGGGAATGTATGAGAGATGAGCAAAAACAGCTAAAAAGTGGAAGGTATGAAAGGTGCGCGAGAACAGGGCGATATAGGCAAAGCTATGAGAGGCCAGCAAAAACACTGCGGTATAAGGGAATGTATAATAGGTGCCTCAAAACACAGCGTTACAGGGGAAGCTATGGGAGGTTTGTGAAAGCACCGCGATACAGGGGAAGGTATTAGTGGTGAGCAAAACCACAGCCATATTGTGGAAGGTATGTGAAGTGCGTATAAACACAGCGATAGTAGGGAAGCTATGGGAGGTGCTCGATAACACGGCGATATAGGGGAAGGTATTGGAGATGCTCGAAAACATGGCGATACAGTGGAAGGTATGAGAGGTGCGCAAAAACACAGCCATATTTGGGAATGTATGGGAGGTGCACGTAAACACAACAGTAAGAGGAAGCCGTGGGAGGTGTCCGTAATCACGGCGATACAGGGGAAAGTATGAGAGGTGCGCGAAAACACAGCAGTAAGGGGAAGCTATTGGATGTGTACCAAAACACAGCGATAAAAGGGAAGGTATGAGAGTTGAGCAAAAACACAGCCATATTGAGTAAGGTATGAGAGGTGTGTGAAATCACGGCGATACAGTTGAAGGTATGAGAGGTGCATGAAAACAAGGCGATATAGGGGAAACTCTCAGAGGTGCGCGTAAACACAGCGACTTAAGGGAAGCTATGAGAGGTACCCGAAAACAAAACAATACAGGGGAAGCTGTGGGAGGTGTGCGAAAACACAGCAGTAAGAGGAAGCTATGGGAGGTGTGCAAAACTACAGCGATATAGGGGAAGGTATGAGAGGTGCACAAAAAAACAGCGTTACTTGGTAAACTATGGGAGGTGCATGAAAACACAGCCATATTGGGGAAGGTATTTGAGGTGCGCGAAAACACAGCTATAGAGTGGAACCTATGGGAGGTGCTCGAAAACATGGCAAGGTAGGGGAAGGTATGAGAGGAGCATGAAAACACAGCGATACAGGGGAAGGTATGAGAGGTGCAAAAAAAGCACAACTATATTTGGGAAGGTATGGGAGGTGCGCGAAAACACAGCGATATAGGGGAAGGGATGAGAGGTGCAAGAAAACACAGCGATATACAAGATGGTATGGGAGGTGCTCGAAAGCACTGCGATATAGGGGAAGTTAGAGCTGCGTGAAAACACAGTGACATGGTGAAGCTATGAGAGGTGTGCGAAAGCATAGCGATATACGTGAGGATATGCGAGGTGTGGGAAAACACGGCGATATAGGGGAATGTATGAGAGATGAGCAAAAACAGCTAAAAAGTGGAAGGTATGAAAGGTGCGCGAGAACAGGGCGATATTGGCAAAGCTATGAGAGGCCAGCAAAAACGCTGCGATATAAGGGAATGTATAATAGGTGCATCAAAGCACAGCGATATAGGGGAAGCTATGGGAGGTGCATCAAAACACAGCAATATAGGGGAAGCTATGGGAGGTGCGCGAAAACACAGCGATATAGGGGAAGCTATGGGAGGTGTGTTAAAACACCGCGATACAGGGGAAGGTATTAGTGGTGAGCAAAAACACAGCCATATTGTGGAAGGTATGTGAGGTGCGCGAAAACACAGCCATATTATGGAATATATTGGAGGTGCGTGAAAACTCAGCAGTACGGGAAAGCTATGCGAGGTGCGCGAATACAAGGCGATATATGGGAAACTATCAGAGGTGAGCAAGAACACAGCGACTTAAGGGAATCTATGAGAGGTGCCTGAAAACAAAGCAATATAGGGGAAGCTGTGGGAGGTGTGCAAAAACACAGCGATACATGGCAAGGTATGAGACGTGCGCAAAAACACAGCCATATTAGGCAAGTTATGGGAGGTGCGCGAAAACGCAGCGATATAGAGGAAGTTATGCAAGGTGCTCGAAAACACAGTGATATAGGGGAAGTTATGAGAGCTGCGCAAAAACACAGTGACATGGGGAATTTATAAGAGGTGTGCGAAAACATCACAATACAGGGTCAGCTATGGTAGGTGCGCGAAAACATCGCAATAGAGGGGCAGCTATGGGAGGTGTGTGAGAACACAGCAATATTGGGGAAGGTATTGGAGGTGCCCGAAAACACAGCAATATACAGAAAGGAATGGGAAGTGCTCGAAATCATGTCGCTGTAGAGGAATGTATGAGAGGTGCGTGAAAACACGGCGATATAGGAGAAGGTACGAGAGGTGCTCGGAAACACAGCCATATTGTGGAAGTTATGGGAGGTGCGCGAAAAGTTAGACATATATGGGACGGTATGAGAGGCGCGCGAAAAGACAGTAATGTAGGAGAAATTATGCGAGGTGCGCGAAAACAATGTGATATAGGGGAAACTCTCAGAGGTGCGCGTAAACACAGCGACTTAAGGGAAGCTATGAGAGGTGCCCGAAAACAAAGCAATACAGAGGAAGCTGTGTGAGGTGTGCGAAAACACTGCGATACGGGGCAAGTTATGAGAGATGCGCGAAAACAGAGCCATATTTGGGAAGTTATGGGTGGTGCACGAAAACAAAGCGATCTAGGGGCAGCTATGGGCGGTTTGCGAAAATACAGCAATATTGGGGAAGATACTGGAGGTGCCCGAAAACACAGCGATATAGAGGAAGTATGAGAGGTGTTCAAAAACACGGCGATGTAGGGTAATGCATGATAGATGCGTGAAAAGACGGCGATATAGAGCAGGTATGAGAGGTGCGCGAAATCACAGCGATGTAGGGGAAGGGATGAGAGGTGCATGAAAACACAGCGATATAGGGGAAGCTCTGGGAGGTGCGCGAAAACACGGCGAAATAAGGGAAGCTATAAGAGCTGAGCGAAAACACAGCGACAGAACGGAAGCTATGGGACGTGCTCGAATACACGGCAATGTACGGGAAGGTATAAGATGTACGCAAAAAGACGGCGATACAGGGGAAGGTATGAGATGTGCGCAAAAACACAGTCATATTGGGGAATGCATGGGAGGTGTGCAAAAACACGGCGATATAGGGGAAGGTATGAGAGGTGCGCGATAAAACAGCATTACTGGGTAAACTATGGGAGATGCACGAAAAGACAGCCATATTGGGGAAGGCATGTGAGGTGCGCGAAAACACAGCTATAGAGGGGAACCTACGGGAGGTGCTCGAAAACACGGCAAAATAGGGAAATGTATAAGAGGAGCACGAAAACACGGTGATACAGGGGAAGGTATAAGAGGTGCACGAAAACATTGGGGAATGTATGGGAGGAGCGTGAAAACACAGCAGTAAGGGGAAGCTATGGGAGGTGTGTGAAAACACGGCGATAAAGGGGAAGGTATGAGAGGTGCGTGAAAAAACAGCGTTACTGGCTAAACTATGGGAGGTGCACTAAAACACAGCGATATAGGGGAAGGTATATGAGCTGAGTGAAAACACAACGATAGAAGGGAAGCTAAGGGAGGAGCACGAAAACTCGGCGGTATAGGCGAAGGTATTAAAGGTGCGCGACAAAACAGCATTATTGGGGAAACTATGGGAGGTGCAGGAAAACACAGCGATATAAGGGAAGCTCTGGGAGGTGCTCGAAAACATAGCGATATAGGAGAAGCTATAAGAGCTGAGCGAAAACACAGCAATGTAGGGGAATGTATGAGAGGTGTGTGAAAACACAATTATATATGGGAACCTATAGGAGCTGCAGGAAAACTGAACAATATAGCGGAAGCTATGAGAGGTGCGCGAAAACACAACGATATAGGGGAAGCGATGAGAGGTGCACAAAAACACAGCGATGTGCAGGAAGGTATGGGAGGTGCTCGAAAGCACTGCGATATAGGGGAAGTTATGAGAGCTGCGTGAAAACACAGTGACATGGGGAAGCTATGAGAGGTGTGCAAAAGCATGGTGATATAAGTGAGGATATGCGAGGTGCGGGAAAACACGGCGATATAGGGGAATGTATGAGAGATGAGCAAAAACAGCTAAAAAGTGGAAGGTATGAAAGGTGCGCGAGAACAGGGTGATATAGGCAAAGCTATGAGAGGCCAGCAAAAACACTGCGATATAAGGGAATGTATAATAGGTGCATCAAAACACAGCGATATAGGGGAAGCTGTGGGAGGTGCGCGAAAACACAGCGATATAGGGGAAGCTATGGCAGGTGTGTGGAAACACTACGATACAGGGGAAGGTATTAGTGCTGAGCAAAAACACAGCCATATTATGGAAGGTATGTGAGGTGTGCGAAAAAACAGCGTTACTGGGTAAACCATGGGAGGTGCACAAAAACACAGCCATATTGGGGAAGATAATTGAGGTGCGTGAAAACACAGCTATAGAGGGGAACCTACGGGAGGTGCTCGAAAACACGGTAAGATAGGGGAAGGTATGAGAGGAGCACGAAAACACGGTGGTACAAGGGAAGGTATGAGAGGTGCAGGAAAACACAACCATATTGGGGAATGTATGGGAGGTACGCGAAAACACAGCAGTAAGGGGAAGCTATGGGAAGTGTGTGAAGACACGGCGATACAGGGGAAGGTATGAGGGGTGCGTGAAAAAACAGCGTTACTGGGTAAACTATGGGAGGTGCACCAAAACACAGAGATATAGGGGAAGGTATCTGAGCTGAGTGAAAACACAGCGATAGAAGGGAAGCTATGGGAGGTGCTCGAAAACACGGCGATATAGGCGAAGGTATGAGAGGTGTGCGAAAAAACAGCATTATTGGGGAAACTGTGGGAGGTGCAGGAAAACACAGCGATATAAGGGAAACTCTGGGAGGTGCTCGAAAACACGGCGATATAGGCGAAGGTATGAGAGCTGCGCGAAAAAACAGCATTATTGGGGAAACTATGGGAGGTGCAGGAAAACACAGCGATATAAGGGAAGCTCTGGGAGGTGCTCGAAAACAAGGCGATATAGGTGAAGCTATAAGAGCTGAGCGAAAACACAGCGATATAGGGGAAGGTATGAGAGATGCGCGAAAACACAGCGATGGAGGCGAAGCTATGGGTGGCTTGCGAAAACACAGCAATACAGGGGAAGGTGTGAGAGGTGCGAAAAAAACACAGACATTCTGGGGAAGGTATGGGAGGTGCGCGAAAGCACTGCGTTATAGGGGAAGTTATGAGAGCTGCGCGAAAACACAGTGACATGGGGAAGCTATGAGAGGTGTGCGAAAGCATGGCGATATATGTGATGATATGTGACGTGCGGGAAAACACGGCGATATAGGGGAATGTATGAGAGATGAGCAAAAACAGCTAAAAAGTGGAAGGCATGAAAGGTGCGCGACAACAGGGCGATATAGGGAAAGCTATGAGAGGTCAGCAAAAACACTGCGATATAAGGGAATGTATAATAGGTGCATCAAAGCACAGCGATATAGGGGTAGCTATGGGAGGTGCGTGAAAACACAGCGATATAGGGGAAGCTATGGGAGATGTGTGAAAACACAGCGATACAGGGGAAGGTATTAGTGGTGAGCCAAAACACAGCCATATTGTGGAAGGTATGTGAAGTGCCTGAAAACACAGCGATAGTAGGGAAGCTATGGGAGGTGCTCGACAACACAGCGATAGAGCGGAAGGTATTGGAGGTGCGCGAAAACATGGCGATACAGTGCGAGGTATGAGAGGTGCGCAAAAACACAGCCATATTTGGGAATGTATGGGAGGTGCACGAAAACACAGCAGTAAGAGGAAGCCGTGGGAGGTGTCCGTAATCATGGGGATGCAGGGGAAGGTATGAGAGGTGCTCAAAAACGCAGCCATATTGGGGAAGGTATGTGAGGTGTGCAAAAACACAGCGATAGAGGGGAAGCTATGGGAGGTGCTCGAAAACACGGCGATATAGGAGAAGGTATGCGAGGTGCACGAATGCACGGCGATACAGGGGAAGGTATGAGAGGTGCCCGAAAACACAGCCATATTAGGGAAATGATGGGAGGTGCATGAAAACACAGCGATATAGGGAAATCTCTGGGAGGTGCGCGAAAACACGGCGATATAGGGGAAGCTATAAGAGCTGAGCAAAAGCACAGCAATAGAGGGGAAGCTATGGGAGGTGCTCCAAAACACGGCGATACAGGGGAAGGTATAAGAGGTGCGTGAGAAAACAGCATTATTGGGGAAACAATGGGAGGTGCACAAAAACAGCGATATACAGGAAGCTATGGGAGGTGTCCGAAAACAGAGCGCTACAGGGGAAGGTATGAGATGTGTGTGAAAACAGAGCCATATTTTTATATGTATGGGAGGTGCGCGAAAACACAACAATAACGGGAAGGTATGAGAGGTGCGCGAAAACAATACAATATCGGGGAAGGTATGCGAGGTGCGCAAAAACACAGTGATATAGGGGAAGCTATGGGAGCTGCGTGAAAAAAACGCGATATCGGGGCAGGTATGGGAGATGCGCAACAACACAGCGCTATTGGGGAAGGTATGAGTGGTGAGCGAAAACATGGCGATTTAGGGAAATGTATGAGAGGTGCATGAAAACACAGCAATACAGGGGAAGCTATGGGAAGAGCGCAAAAATATGGCAATATAGGGGAAGTTACGAGATGTGCGCAAAAATAGCAATTTAGGGGAAGCTATGAGAGGTGCGCAAAAAAATTGCAGTATAGGGGCAGCTATGGGAGGTGTGTGAAAACACGGTGATATAGGGGAAGCTATAAGAGCTGAACGAAAACACAGCGATATGGGGGAAGCTGTGAGTGATGCTCAAAAACAGCGATTTAGGGGAAGCTATGAGAGGTGCACAAAAACATCGCAGTATAGGGGCAGCTATGGAAGGTGCGCAAAAACACGGCAATATTGCTGAAAGTATTGGAGGTGCCCGAAAACACAACGAGAAAGGGGAATGTACGAGAGGTGCGGAAAAACATTGCGATATAGGGGAAGTTATGAGAGATGAGCGAAAAAGCAGCTAAATAGGGGAAGATATGAGATGTGCGCGAAAACACAGCACTATAGGGGAAGCTATGGAAGGTGCACAAAAACACGGAGAAAAGGGGAGTATATGAGAGGTGCGGGAAAACACTGCGATATAGGGGAAGTTATCAGAGCTGCGTGAAAACACGGCGATATAGGGGAATGTAAGAGAATTGAGCGAAAACACAGCGATATAGGGGAAGCTATTGGAGGTGTGCAAAAACACAGCGATACAGGGGAAGGTATGAGAGGTGCGCAAAAACACAGCCATATGGGGAAAGGTATGGGAGGTGCACGAAAACACAGCAATATAGGGGAATCTGTGAGAGGTGCGCAAAAACAGAGCCATGCAGGGGAAGGTATGAGAGGCGTACGAAAACACAGCAATATAGGGGAAGCTATGGAAGGTGCACGAAAACACTGAGAAAAAGGGGAATCAACGAGAGGTGCACGAAAACACTGCGATATAGGGGAAGTTATGAGAGATGAGCGAAAACTCAGCTAAAAAGGGGAAGGTATGAGAAGTGCACGAAAACACAGCGATATAGGTGAAGCTATGGGAGGTGCGAGAAAACACAGCGATATAGGGGAAACTAACAGATGTGCATCAAAACACAGCAATATAGGGGAAGCTATAGGAGGTGCGAGAAAACAGAGCGATATAGGTGAAGCTATTGGAGGTGTGCAAAAACACAGCGATACAGGGGAAGGTATGAGAGGTGCACAAAAACACAGCCATATGGGGGAAGATATGGAAGGTGCACGAAAACGCAGCAATATAGGGGAATCTGTCAGAGGTGCGCGAAAACAGAGCCATATAGGGGAAGGTATGAGAGGTGCACGAAAACACATCAATATAGGGGAGGCTATGGGAGGTGCGCGAAAACACAGCAATATTGGGGAAGCTATTGGAGGTGCCGGAAAACAGAGCGATGTAGAGGAAGGTATGAGAGGTGCTCGAAAACACGCCGATGTAGGGGAATGTATGGGAGGTGCGCAAAAACAAGGCAATATAGGGCAAGGTATGAGAGGTGCTCGGAAACAGCAATATAGGGGAAGCTGTGGGAGGTGTGCGAAAACACAGCGATAAAGGGCAACGCATGAGAGGTGTGCAAAAACACAGCCATAAGGGGGAAAGTATGGGAGGTGCACGAAAACACAGCAATATAGGGGAATCTGTCAGAGGTGCGTGAAAACAGAGCCATATAGGGGAAGGTATGAGAGGTGTGCAAAAACACAGCGTTATTGGGGAAACAATGGGAGGTGCATGAAAACACAGCGATATAAGGGAAGCTATAAGAGCTGAGCGAAAACACAGCCATATTGGGGAAGGTATCAGAGGTGCGCTCAAACACAATTACATTAGTGAGCCTATGGGAGGTGCGGGAAAACAGAGCGATATAGAGGAAGGTATAAGAAGTGCGGGCAAACACAGCGATATAGGCGAAGCTATGGGAGGTGTACAAAAACACAGCGATACAGGGGAAGGTATGAAAGGTTCGCAAAAGCAAAGCCATATTGGGGAAGGTATGGGAAGTGCGTGAAAACACAGCAATATGGGGGAAGCTATGAGAGGTGCTCGAAAACAGCGATTTAAGGGAAGCTATGAGAAGTGCACAAAAACTTAGCAATATAGGGGCAGTTATGGGAGTTGCGCGAAAACACAGCAATATTGGTGAAGGTATTGGAGGTGCCTGAAAACACAGTGAGGAAGGGGAATGTATGAGAGGTGCGGAAAAACATTGCGATATAGGGGAAGTTACGAGGGATGTGTGAAAACTCAGCTAAAAAGGGGAAGGTATGAGAGGTGCGCGAAAACACGGCGATATAGGGGAAGCTATGTGAGGTGTGCGAAAACAGGGCGATATAAGGGAGGCTATTGGAGGTGTGCAAAAACACAGCGATAGAGGGGAAGGTATGAGAGGTGCGCAAAAACACAGCCATATGGGGGAAGGTATGGGAGGTGCACGAAAACACAGCAATATAGGGAAATCTGTCAGAGGAGCGCGAAAACAGAGCCATATAGGGCAAGGTATGGGAGGTGCGCAAAAATACAGCGTTATTGGGGAAACAATGGGAGGTGCACGAAAACACAGCAATATAGGGGAAGCTATGTGAGGTGCGTGAAAACACAGCGATATAGGAGAAACTAACAGAGGTGCATCAAAACACAGCAATATAGGGGAAGCTATAGGAGGTGCAAGAAACCAGAGCGATATAGGGGAAGGTATTGGAGGTACCCGAAAACACAGTGATATAGAGGAAGGTATGAGAGGTGCTCGAAAACACGCCGATGTAGGGGAATGTATGAGAGGTGCCCGAAAACACAGCGATATATGAGAAGGTATGAGAGGTGCATCAAAACACAGCCATATTGGGGAAGTTATGGGAGGTGAGCGAAAACACGATAGAGGGGTAGCTATGAGGCAGAGCGAAAACACGGCAATACAGGGGAAGGTATCGGAGGTGCGCTAAAACAGGATGCTATAGGGGAAGTTACGAGAGCTGCGCAAAAACACAGTGATATGGGGAAGCCTTGAGAGGTGTACGAACACATGGCGATATACGTGAAGGTATGAGAGGTGCATGAAAACACGGCGATATAGGGAAAGCTATGGGAGGTGCGCGAAACACAGCGTTATCGGGAAACTCTGGGAGGTGCACGAAAACTCAGCAATTGGGAAGCTCTCGGAGGTGAGTGAAAACTCGATGATATAGGGGAAGCTATAAGAGCTGAGCGAAAACACAGCAAGAGAGGGGAAGCTATGGGAGGTGCTCGAAATCACGGCGATACAAGGGAAGGTATGAGAGGTGTGCGAAAACACAGCCATATTGGGGAATGTATGCGAGGTGCGGGAAAACACAGCAGTAAGGGGAAGCTATGGGAGGTGTGCGAAAACATGGTGATAAAGGGCAACGTATGAGAGGTGCACGAAAACGCAGCCATATTGGGGAAGGTATGTGAGGTGCGCAAAAACACAGCGATAGAGGGGAAGCTATGGGAGGTGCTCGAAAACACGGCGATACAGGGGAAGGTATGAGAGGTGCATGAAAACACGGCGATATAGGGAAAGCTATGGGAGGTTCACGAAAACACAGCGTTATCAGGAAATTCTGGGAGGTACACGAAAACTCAGCAATTGGGAAGCTCTCGGAGGTGCGTGAAAACTCGATGATATAGGGGAAGTTATGAGAACTGCGCGAAAACACAGTGATATGGGGAAGCCTTGAGAGGTGTGTGAATGCACGGCGATATACGTGAAGGTATGAGAGGTGCGCGAAAACACGGCGACATGGGGAATGTGTGAGAGATGAGCGAAACGCAGCTAAAAAGTGGAAGGTATGAGAAGTGCGCGATAACACGGTGATATAGGCAAAGATATGAGAGGCGGGCGAATACACAGCGATATAGGGGAAAGTATGATAGGTGCAACAAAACAGTGATATAGGGGAAGCTATGGGAGGTGCGCGAAAACACAGCGTTATTGGGAAACTATGGGAGGTGCACGAAAACACAGCGATATAGGGGAAGCTCTGGGAGGTGCATGAAAACACGACGATATAGGGGAAGCTATAAGGACTGAGCGAAAACACAGCGATACAGGGGAAGCTATGGGAGGTGCTCTAAAACACGGCGATAAAGGGGAAGGTATCAGAGATGCGCGAAAACACAGCCATATTGGGGAATGTCTGGGAGGTGCGGGAAAACACAGCAGTAAGGGGAAGCTATGGGAGGTGTGTGAAAACATGGCGATTTGGGGGAATCTATGAGAGGTACACACAAACATTGCAATATATGTTAAGCTATGAGAGGTGTACGAGAACACAGCGATATAGGGGAAGGGGTGGGAGGTGCACGAAAACACGGCGATACAGGGGAAGGTATGAGAGGTGAGCAAAAACACAGCGATATAGGGGAAGGTATGAGAGGTGCACAAAAACACAGTGCTACAGGGGAAGGTATGGGAGGTGCATGAAAACAGGGCGTTATTGTGGTAGGTATTAGAGGTGTGCAAAAACACAGCAATATAGGGGAATCTATGGGAGGTGCGCGAAATCAGAGCGATACAGGGGAAGGTATGGGAGGTGCATGAAAACACGGCGATACAGGGTAAGGTATGAGAGGTGCACGAAAACTCAGTGATATAGGGGAAGCTATGGGAGGTGCGCGAAAACATGGTGATATACGTGATGTTATGAGAGGTGCGCGAAAACAGAGCAATTTGAGGGAAGCTATGAGAGGTGAGAAACAACATTGCAATATATGGAAAGCTATGAGAGGTGCACGAGAACACACTGATAGAGGGGAAGCTATGAGAGGTGTGGGAAAATGCAACAATATAGAGTAAGGTGTGAGAGGTGCGCGAAAACACAGCAAAATAGGGGAATCTATGGGAGGTTCACGAAAACATGGCAATATACATGAAGCTATGAGAGGTGTGTGAAAACGCGTCGATATATAGGAAGCTATGAGAGATTAGTGAAAACTCAGCTAAAAAGGGGAAGATATGAGTGATGCGCGAGAACACGGCGATATAGACAAAGCTATGAGAGGTGAGCAAAAACACAGTGATATAGGGAAAGATATGCGAGGTGCGTGAAAACACGGCGATATAGGGGAAGCTATGAGAGATGCGTGTAAACACAGCAATTTGGGGGAATCTATGAGAGGTGCACAAAAACTTTGCAATATATGTTAAGCTATGAGAGGTGTACGAGAACAAAACGATATAGGGGAAGGTGTGGGAGGTGCACGAAAACACGGCGATACAGGGGAAGATATGAGAGGTGAGCGAAAACACAGCGATATGGGGGAAGCTATGGGCGGTGTGCAAAATCACAGTGATATAATGGAAGGTATGAGAGGTGCACAAAAACACAACGATATAGGGGAAGGTATGGGAGGTGCGTGAAAACGGCGTTATAGGGGAAGGTATTAGAGGTGCGCAAAAACACAGCGATTGGGGAATCTATGGGAGCTGCACGAAAACACAGCGATGTAGGGGAAGGGCTGGGAGATGCACGAGAGCAGGGTAATATAGGGGAAGGTATGACAGGTGCGCGAAAACACAGTGAGATGGGGAAGCTATGGGAGGTGCGCGAAAACATGTTGATGCATGTGATGTTATGAGAGGTGCACGAAAACAGAGCAATTTGAGGGAAGCTATGAGAGGTGAGCGAAAACATTGCAATATATGGAGAACTATGAGAGGTTCACGAGAACACAGCGATAGAGGGGAAGCTATGAGAGGTGCGCAAAACCACAGCGATATAGGGGAAGGTATGGGTGGTGCACGGAAACACGGCAATATAGGGGAAGGTATGAGAGGTGTGCGAAAACACAGTCATATAGTGGAATCTATAGGAGGTGCGCGAAAACACAGCGATATATTGGAAGCGATGGGAGGAGCGCAATGACAGAGTGATATAGGAGAAGGTATGAGGGGTGCGAGAAAACATAGCGATATAGGGGAAGCTATGGGAGGTGCACGAAAACACGGCGATATACGTGAAGCTATGAGAGGTGCGTGAAAACACGACGATATAGGGGAAGGTATGAGAGATTAGCGAAAACTCAGCTAAATAGGGGAAGGTATGAGTGATGCACGAGAACATGGAGATATAGGCAATGATATGAGAGGTGAGCAAAAACGCAGCAATATAGGGGAAGGTATGCGAGGTGTGCACAAACACAGCGATATAGTGGAAGCTATGAGAGGTGTGCGTAAACTCAGCGATTTGGGGGAATCTATGAGAGGTGCACGCAAACATTGCAATATATGTTAAGCTATGAGAGGTGTACAAGAACACAGCGATATAGGGGAAGGTGTGGGAGGTGCACAAAACACGGCAATGTTGTGGAAGGTATGAGAGGTACGCAAAAACACAGAGATATAGGGGAAGGTATGGGAGGTGCGTGAAAACAGGGCGTTAGAGGGGAAGTTATTAGAGGTGCACAAAAACACAGCGATAAGGGGAATCTATGGGAGGTGCACGAAAACACTGCGATATAGGGGAAGGTATGAGAGGTATGCAAAAACACAGCAATATAGGGGAAGGTATGGGAGGTGCGTGAAAACAGGGCGTTATAGGGGAAGGTATTAGAGGTGCAAAAAAACACAGCGATAAGGGGAATCTATGGGAGGTGCACGAAAACACAGTGATATAGGGGAAGTGCTGGGAGGTGCATGAAAACAGTGATATACGTGAAGGTATCAGAGGTGCGTGAAAACACGTTGATATAGTGGAATTATGAGAGGTGCAAGAAAACATGGCGATATAGGGGAAGCTATAAGAGGTGCGGGAAAACACAGCAATATAGGTTAAGGTATGAGAATTGCGCAAAAACAAAGCGACATAGTGGAATCTATGGGAGGTGCATGAAAACACGGCGATATACGTGAAGCTATGAGAGGTGTGTGAAAACACGTCAATATAGGGGAAGGTATGAGAGATTAGCGAAAACTCAGCTAAATAGGGGAAGGTATGAGTGATGCACGAGAACATGGAGATATAGGCAATGATATGAGAGGTGAGCAAAAACGCAGCAATATAGGGGAAGGTATGCGAGGTGTGCACAAACACAGCGATATAGTGGAAGCTATGAGAGGTGCGCGTAAACTCAGCGATTTGGGGGAATCTATGAGAGGTGCACGCAAACATTGCAATATATGTTAACCTATGAGAGGTGTACAAGAACACAGCGATATAGGGGAAGGTGTGGGAGGTGCACAAAACACGGCAATGTTGTGGAAGGTATGAGAGGTACACAAAAACACAGAGATATAGGGGAAGGTATGGGAGGTGCGTGAAAACAGGGCGTTATAGGGGAAGTTATTAGAGGTGCACAAAAACACAGCGATAAGGGGAATCTATGGGAGGTGCACGAAAACACTGCGATATAGGGGAAGGTATGAGAGGTATGCAAAAACACAGCGATATAGGGGAAGGTATGGGAGGTGCGTGAAAACACTGATATAGGGGAAGTGCTGGGAGGTGCATGAAAACAGTGATATACGTGAAGGTATCAGAGGTGCGTGAAAACACGTTGATATAGTGGAATTATGAGAGGTGCAAGAAAACATGGCGATATAGGGGAAGCTATAAGAGGTGCGGGAAAACACAGCAATATAGGTTAAGGTATGAGAATTGCGCAAAAACAAAGCGACATAGTGGAATCTATGGGAGGTGCATGAAAACACGGCGATATACGTGAAGCTATGAGAAGTGTGTGAAAACACGTCAATATAGGGGAAGGTATGAGAGATTAGCGAAAACTCAGCTAAAAAGGGGAAGGTATGAGTGATGCGCGAGAACACGGCGATATAGACAAAGCTATGAGAGGTGAGCAAAAACACAGTGATATAGGGAAAGATATGCGAGGTGCGTGAAAACACGGTGATATAGGGGAAGCTATGAGAGATGCGCGTAAACACAGCGATTTGGGAGAATCTATGAGAGCTGCACAAATACATTGCAATATATGTTAAGCTATGAGAGGTGTACGAGAACAAAACGATATAGGGGAAGGGATGAGAGGTGCGCGTAAACACAGTGATATAGGGGAAGCTATGAGAGGTGCACGTAAACACAGTGATTTGGGGGAATCTATGAGAGGTGCACACAAACATTGCAATATATGTTAAGCTATGAGAGGTGTACGAGAGGTGTATGAGAAGGTGTGGGAGGTGCATGAAAACAGGGCGATACAGGGAAAGGTATAAGAGGTGAGCGAAACACTGCGATGCAGGGGAAGGTATGGGAGGTGCGTGAAAACAGGGCGTTATAGGGGTAGGTATTAGAGGTGCGTGAAGACACATTGATATAGGGGAAGCTACGAGAGGTGCGCAAAAACACAGCAATATAGTGGAAGGTATGAGAGGTGCGCAAAAACACAGAGATATAGGGAAACCTATGAGATGTGCACGAAAACACAGCGATGTAGGGGAAGCTATGCGAAGTGCGCAAAAAGACAGCGATATAGGGGAAGCTATGAGAGGTGCGCAAAAACACTGCGATATATGGAAACTACGGGAGGTGCATGAAAGCAGAGCGATACAGGGGAATTGATGAGAGATCAGAGTGACATAGGGGAAGCTATGGGAGATGCGTGAAAACAGCTATATAGGGGAAGGTATGAGTGGTGCGCTAAAAGACAGCAATATAGGGGAAGTTATGAGAGGGCTGCGAAAATATGGCGATATAGGGGAAGGTATGAGAGGTGTGCGAAAATGCATTGATATGGGGAAACTGCGAGAGGTGAGCAAAAACACAGCGATATTCGGAAAGCTATTGGAGGTGTGCCAAAACACAGCGATATTGGGGATGGTACGAGAGGTGCGCAAAACCACATCGATATAGTGGAAGGTATGAGAGATGCGTGAAAACACAGCGATATATGGGAAGTTATGGGAGGTGTACAAAAACAAAGCGATATAGGGGAAGGCATGAGAGGTGAGAGAAACACAGCGATATAGGGGAAGCGATGGGAGGTGCGTGAAAACACGGCTATATAGAGGTTATGAGATGTGCGGGAAAACACAGCGATATAGGGGAAGGTATGAGAGGCTGGTGAAAACACAGTGAATTATGGGAAGCTATGGGAGGTTCAAAAACACAGTGATATATGGGAAGTTATGAGAGGTGCCTCGCCTCTAGCATCTGGCCTTCAGCCAGGACTCGCATGTAGTCTCTAGCCTCTAGGCAAGCCTCGCTTCTAGTCTCCAGCCAAGCCTTGACCCTAGCCTCTAGCCTCTAGCCTCTAGGCAAGCCTCGCCTCTAGCCTTTAGCCAATACTCACCACTAGTCTCTCGCCTCTAGCCATACCTCACCTCGCCACTTTAAACTTATACAGAAAAATATCTTTTGAAGGTTTTGAAATGATTTTTTCTTTGGCATAGTCTAATGTGGGTGTGAGAGGGTTTGGTGTTGTTCCCGGATTTGGGTGTGTCTGTGGGTTTTCAATAGTGACGAATCTCAAGTTTGTTTCATTTTTAGGGATGATAGGCACCTTATATTTTTTTTTACAAATTTATTCGTATTGTATTTTTTAAATTGGAGGTTGCTAAAGAGGCGAATGGTATGCTGGCATTTATAGCGAGAGGATTCGAGTACAGGAGCAGGGAGGTGCTACTGCAGTTGTACAAGGCCTTGGTGAGACCACACCTGGAGAATTGTGTGCAGTTTTGGTCCCCTAATCTGAGGAAAGACATCCTTGCCATAGAGGGAGTACAGAGAAGGTTCACCAGATTGATTCCTGGGATGGCAGGACTTTCATATGAAGAAAGAATGGATGAACTGGGCTTGTACTCGTTGGAATTTAGAAGATTGAGGGGGGATCTGTTTGAAACGTATAAGATCCTAAAGGGATTGGACAGGCTAGATGCAGGAAGATTGTTCCCGATGTTGGGGAAGTCCAGAACGAGGGGCCACAGTTTGAGGATAAAGGGGAAGCCTTTTAGGACCAAGATTAGGAAAAATTTCTTCACACAGAGAGTGGTGAATCTGTGGAATTCTCTGCCACAGGAAACAGTTGAGGCCAGTTCATTGGCTATATTTAAGAGGGAGTTAGATATGGCCCTTGTGGCTACGGGGATTAGGGGGTATGGAGGGAAGGCTGGGGCGGTGTTCTGAGTTGGATGATCAGCCATGATCATAATAAATGGCGGTGCAGGCTCGAAGAGCCGAATGGCCTACTCCTGCACCTATTTTCTATTTTCTATGAACACCTTCCTGTTTGCCTTTAACGGTCACAGCCTCGTCTACTTCCTGACTCCATATCCGGACCTCGTTCCTTGCAACACAACGACTAAATCTGTGCGCATCTCAATAATCCACATGAGCCACCAGAAGCTGTGTGCACCCCTGCATTTTATGACAAACCTCTAAAGCTCCTCAAACCCCAAATCAGTGCGCACCCTCACGCTGCGTTTTTTAATGTCGAGGCAGCCATTTTCTGAACTGTTTAACACGGTTTATGCTCGAAGATAATCGCATGTACGTTTGGATTCAACACGGGCTTGAAGTTACACCAAGATTAGCAAAGAATTTACAATGATTATTTTTCTTCCCGAGACAACAATATTCTGAAAGGATTGAAATGATTGTTGCTCTGAAAAAAAATCTGTTATGCCCGCTGGCGTGTCAGCGGGGTTCGGGTGCGCACCAAATTGCGGAAAACGTAGAATTAGGGAAGTGGTTGTGAATATGCGTGCGCATGGAGCTTTGGGGTGAACATTATTTGGGGGTGCGCACTGATTTAGTGCTGCGTTCTCGCACATGAGGGTTCTCATTGATTTGAGAATTAAGTAGCTTTAGAGGTTTGTCATAAAATGCAGGGGTGCACACGGATTCTGGTGGCTCACGTGGATTTGGAGATACGTGTAGATTAAGTCGTTGTGTTGCAGGGAACGAGGTCCAGAGATTAAGTTAGGAAGTAGACGAGGGTGTGAGCGTTAACGGCAAACAGGAAGGTGTTCAGGGATGCAGAAGGTAAGCAGAACTATACTGACACGGAGCGTAGAAAGGAAAGCGGCAGGCAAAACCTCTCTTGGCACGGAGAGACGGAATTACACAGGTAAACCTCGGTGCTGAAGTAAAATTAGAATACTTGACACGGAGAGACTGAGTACCACAGGTAAATCTCGGGACTAGAGCAAACTTAAACACACAGTCCGCAGCGGCCGGGAAACGAGAGGCGAGGCTCGAGGCGGGAGGCGAGGCACCTCTCATACCTTCCCCCTACATCGCTGTGCTTTCGCTACTGTCATACCTTCCCCTAAATCGGTGTGTTTTCTCGCACCTCTGATACATTCCCCTGTATCGCCGTGTTTTCGCGCACCTCTCATAATTTCCCCTATATCGCCGTGTTCTCGCACACCTCTCATAGCGTCACCTATATCACTGTGTTTTCGCGCACCTCTCATACCGTCCCCTATATCGTCCTGTTTTCGCGCACCTCTCATACCTTCCCCTATATCGCTGTGTTTTCACGCGCCTCTCATAACTTCCACTATATCGCTGTGTTTTCGCGCACCTCTCATGGCTTCCCCTATATCGCCGTGTTTTTGCGCACGTCCCATAGCGTCGCCTATATCGCTGGTTTCGCGCACCTCTCACAGCTTCCCCTATATCGCTGTCTTTTCGCGCACATCCCATAGCTTCACCTTTATGGCTGTGTTATTGCTCAACTCTCATAGCTTCCCATATATCGCCATGTTTTCGCGCACCTCTCATGTCTTCACCTATATCGTTATGTTTTCGCTCTCTCATTACTTCCCCTATAACGATGTGTTTTCTCGCACCTCTGATACATTATCCTGTATCGCCGTGTTTTCGCGCACCTCTCATAATTTCCTCTATATCGCCGTGTTCTCGCACACCTCTCATACCTTCCCCTATATCACTGTGTTTTCGCGCACGTCACATAGCGTCCCCTATATCGCTGTGTTTTCGCGCAACTCTCATACCTACACCTATATCGCCCTGTTTTCGCGCACATCCCATAGCTTCCACTAAATTGCCCTGTTTTCGCGCACTTCTCATGTCTTCCCCTATATAACTGTGTTTTCGCGCACCTCCCATAGCATCCCCTATATTGCAGTGCCTTCGCACACCTCTCATACCTTCCCCTATATCGCCCTGTTTTCGTGCAACTCCCATACCTTCCCCTATATCACTGTGTTTTCGTGCACATCTCATACCTCCCCCGAAATCACTGTGTTTTCATGCACCTCTCATAACTTCACCTATATTGCAGTATTTTTGCGCACCTCTCATAACTTCCCCTATATCGCTGTGTATTCGTGCACCTCCCATAACATCCCCTATATCGCTGTGCCTTTGCGCATCTCTCATACCTTCCCCTATATCGCCGTGTTATCATGCACATCTCATAACGTCCCTTATATTGCTGTGTTTTCCCGCACCTCTCATTACTTCCCCTATATCGCCCTGCTTTCGCGCACCTCTCATACCTTCCACTATATCGCTGTGTTTTTAAGCAACTTTCATAACTTCCCCTATATCGCTGTGTTTTCACACACCTCTCAAGGTTTCCCGACTATTGTTGTGTATTCATGCACATCTCATACCGTCCCCTATATCACTGTGTTTTCGCGCACCTCTCATACCTTCCCCTATATCGCTGTCTTTTTGCGCACATCCCATAGCTTCACCTTTATCGCTGTGTTATTGCTCACCTCTCATAGCTTCCCCTATATCGCCGTGGTTTCATGCACCTCGCATGTCTTCACCTATATCGCTATGTTTTCGCTCCTATCATTAATTCCCCTATATTGCTGTGTTTTCTCGCACCTCTGATACATTCCCTTATATCGTCGTGTTCTCGCACACCTTTCATACCTTCCCCTATATCACTGTCTTTTCACGCACGTCCCATAGCGTCCCCTATTTCGCTGTGTTTTACCGCACCTCTGATACATTCCCCTGTATCGCCGTATTTTCACGCACCTGTCATAATTTCCCCTCTATCGCCGTGTTTTTGCACACGTTCCATAGCGTCCCCTATATCGCTGTGTTTTCGGGCACCTCTCATACATTCCTCTATATCGCCCTGTTTTCGCGCACATCCCATAGCTTCCACTATATTGCCCTTTTTTCGCGCACCTCTCATACTATCCCCTATATCGCCCTGAGTTCACGCACCTCCCATACCTCCCCCTAAATTGCTGTGTTTTCGTGCACCTCTCATACCTTCCCCTATATCGCTGTGTTTTCACGCACCTCTCATAAATCCTGCTATATCGCTGTGTTTTCACACACCTCCCATAGCTTCGCTGACATCGCTATTTTTTCGCTCCTCTCATTACTTCCCCCATATCACTGTGTTTTCGCGCACTTCCCATAGCGTCCCCTATATCGCTGTGTTTTCGGGCACCTCTCATACCTTCCCCTTTATCGCCCTGTTTTCGCACACCTCCCATTCCTTCCCCTATGTCGCTGTGTTTTTGCTCACCTCTCATAGCTTCCCCTATATCGCCGTATTTTCGCGCACCTCTCATGTGTTCACCTATATCGCTATGTTTTCGCTCCTCTCATTACTTCCCTTATATCGCTGTGTTTTCTCGCACCTCTGATACATTCCCCTGTATCGCCGTGTTTTCGCGCACCTCTCATAATTTCCCCTATATCGCCGTGTTTTCGCGAACATCCCATAGCGTCCCCTATATCGCTGTGTCTTCGTGCACCTCTCATACCTTCCCCTAAATCGCCCTGTTTTCGTGCACCTCTCTTAACTTCTCCTATATCGCTGTATTTTTGCGCACCTCCCATACCTTCCCCTATATCGCTGTGTTTTCGTGCACCTCTCATACATTCCCCTATATCGCTGTGTTTTCACGCACCTCGCATGTCTTCACCTATATCGCTATGTTTTCGCTCCTATCATTACTTCCCCTATATCGCTGTGTTTTCTCGCACCTCTGATACATTCCCCTATATCGCTGTGTTCTCGCACACCGTTCATACCTTCCACTATATCACTGTGTTTTCACGCACCTCCCATAGCATCCCCTATATCGCTGTGTTTTCTCGCACCTCTGATACATTCCCCTGTATCGCCGTGTTTTCGCGCACATCCCACAGCTTCCACTATAATGTCCTGTTTTCGTGCACCTCTCATGTCTTCCCCTTAATCACTGTTTTTCGCACACCTCCCATAGCTTCTCCGATATCGCTGTGTTTTCGTGCACCTCTCATACCTTCCCCTATATCGCTGTGTTTTCGCGCACCTCTCAGGGCTTCCCCAATACCGCCGTGTATTCATACACATCTCATACTGTCCCCTATATTGCTGTGTTTTCGCGCACCTTCCATAGCTTCGCCTACATTGTTGTTTTCGCACACCTCTCATACCTTCCCCTATATCGCTGATTTTTCGCGCAAATTCCATGGCTTCCACTATATCACTGTGTTTTCACGCACCTCCCATAGCATCCCCTATATCGCTGTGTTTTCTCGCACCTCTGATACATTCCCCTGTATCGCCGTGTTTTCGCGCACATCCCACAGCTTCCACTATAATGTCCTGTTTTCGTGCACCTCTCATGTCTTCCCCTTAATCACTGTTTTTCGCACACCTCCCATAGCTTCTCCGATATCGCTGTGTTTTCGTGCACCTCTCATACCTTCCCCTATATCGCTGTGTTTTCGCGCACCTCTCAGGGCTTCCCCAATACCGCCGTGTATTCATACACATCTCATACTGTCCCCTATATTGCTGTGTTTTCGCGCACCTTCCATAGCTTCGCCTACATTGTTGTTTTCGCACACCTCTCATACCTTCCCCTATATCGCTGATTTTTCGCGCAAATTCCATGGCTTCACCTTTATCGCTGTGTTATTGCTCACCTCTCATAGCTTCCCCTATATCGCCGTGTTTTTGCTCACCTCTCATAGCTTCCCCTATATCGCCGTTTTTCGCGCACCTCTCATGTCTTCAGCTAGATCGCTATGTTTTCGCTCCTCTCATTACTTCCCCTATATCGCTGTGTTTTCGCGCACCTCTCATGATTTCCCCTATATCGCCATGGTCTCGCACACCTCTCATACCTTCCCCTATATCGCCGTGTATTTGCACAAGTCACATAGCGTCGCCTATATCGCTGTGTTTTCGGGCACCTCTCATACCTTCCCCTACATCACCCTGTTTTCATGCACGTCTCATAACGTCCCCTATATCGCCCTGTTTTCGCGCACCTCCCATACCTTCCCCTATATCGCCGTGTTTTCGCACACCTCTCATAATTTCCCCTATATCGCCGTGTTCTCGCGCACCTCCCATAGCTTCCCCGATATCGCTGTGTTTTCGTGCACCTCTCAGGGCTTCCCCAAATTCGCCGTGTATTCATACACATCTTATACCGTCCCCTATATCGCTGTGTTTTCGCGCACCTCCCATAGCTTTGCCTACATTGCTGTTTTCGCACACCTCTCATACCTTCCCCTATATCACTGTTTTTTCGCGCACATCCCATAGCTTCACCTTTATCGCTGTGTTATTGCTCACCTCTCATACCTCCCCCTATATGGCAGTGTTTTCACGCACCTCTCATAACTTCTCCTATATCGCTGTATTTTTGCGCCCCTCTCATGGTTTCCCCAATATCGCCGTGTTTTCATGCACATCTCTTAACGTCCCCTATATCGCTGTGTATTCGCACATCTCCCATAGCAACCCCTATATCGCTGTTCTTTTGCGCACCCCTCATACCTTCCCCTATATCGCCCTGTACCGCACACCTCTCATACCTTCCCCTATATCGCTGTCTTTTCGGACACGTCTCATGGCTTCCCCAATATCGCCGTGTTTTCATGCACATCTCATAACGTCCCCATATCGCTGTGCATTCACGCACCTCCCATAGCATCCCCTATACCTCTGTGTTTTCACGCACCCCTCATACCGTCCCCTATATCGCCCTGTTTCGCGTACCTCACATGGTTTCGCCTACATCGCTGTGTTTTTGCGCACCTCTCATAGCTTCCTCTATATCGCTGTCTTTTCGCGCACATCCCATAGCTTCAACTTTATCGTTGTCTTATTGCTCACCTCTCATAGCTTCCCCTATTTCGCCGTGTTTTCGTACACCTCTCATATCTCCCCCTATATTGCTGTGTTTTCACGCACCTCTCATAACTTCTCCTATATTGCTGTGTTTTTGTGCACCTCTCATACCTTCCCTAATATCGCTGCGTTTTCATGCACATCTCATAACGTCCCCTATATCGCTGTGTATTCACGCACCTCCCATAGCATCCCCTATATCGCTGTGCCTTGCGCACCTCTCATATCTTCCCATATATCGCTGTCTTTTCGCGCACATCCCATAGGTTCACCTTTATCGCTGTGTTATTGCGCACCTCTCATATCTTCGCCTATATCGCCATGTTTTTATGCACATCTCATATCTTCCCCTATATCGCCGTGTATTTATGCACCTCTCATAACGTCTCCTATATCGCTGTGTAGTCGCGCACCACCCATAGCATCCCCTATATCGCCGTGCCTTCGCGCACCTCTCATACATTCCCTTATATCGCCCTGTTTTCGCGGACCTCCCATTCATTCTCCTATATTGCTGTGTTTTTGTGCACCTCTCATACCTTCCCTAATATCGCTGATGTTTTCATGCAAATCTCATAACGTCACCTGTATCGCTGTGTATTCACGCACCTCTCATAGCATACCCTATATCGCTGAGCCTTGCGCACCTCTCATACATTCCCCTATATCGCTGTCTTTTTGCGCACATCTCATAGATTCAACTTTATCACCGTGTTATTGCACACCTCTCAGAGCTTCCCCTATATCGCTGTGTTTTTGCTCACCTTTCATAGCTTCCCCTATATCGCCGTGTTTTCGCGCACCTCTCATGTCTTCACCTAGATCGCTATGTTTTCTTTCCTCTCAATACTTCCCCTATATCGCTGTGTTTTCTCGCACATCTGATACATTCTCCCGTATCGCCGTGTTTTCGCACACCTCTCATAATTTCCCCTATATCACCGTGTTCTCGCACACCTCTCACACCTTCCCCTATATCGCTGTCTTTTCGTACACCTCTCATGTCCTCCCCAATATCGCCGTGTTTTCATGCACATCTCATAACGTCCCCTATATCGCTGTGTATTCACGCACTTCCCATAGCATCCCCTATACTGCTGTGCCTTCGCGCACCTCTCATACCATCCCCTATATTGCCCTGTTTTCGCGCACATCTCATAGCTGCACCTTTATCGCTGTCTTATTGCTCACCTTTCATAGCTTCCCCTATATCGCTGTGCTTTCTCGCACCTCTGATACATTCCCCTGTATCTCCGTGTTTTCGCGCACCTCTCATAATTTCCCCTATATCGCCATGTTTTGGCCTACGTCCCATAGCGTCCCCTATATCGCTGTGTTTTCGGGCACCTCTCATACCATCCCCTATATCGCCCTGTTTTCGCGCACCTCCCATACCTCCCCCTATATTGCTGTGTTTTCGTGCACCTCTCATATCTTGCCCTATATTGCTGTGTTTTCACGCACCTCTCATAAATTCTGCTATAACGCTGTATTTTTTCGCACCTCACATACCTTCCCCTATATTGCCGTGTTTTCATGCACATCTCCTAATGTCCCCTATATCGCTGTGTATTCGTGCACCTCCCATAGCACTCCTATATAACTGTGCCTTCGCGTACCTCTCATACTTTCCCCTATATTGCCCTGTTTTCGCTCACTTCCTATAACTTCCCCGATATCGCCGTGTTTTCGTGCACCTCTCATTCCTTCCACTATATCACTGTGTTGTCACCCACCTCTAATAACTTCACCTATATCGATGTGTTTTTGCACACCTCTCATACCTTCCCATATATCGCTGTGTTTTCACGCACCTCTCATGGCTTCCCCAATATCGCCGTGTATACATGCACATCTCGTACCGTCCCCTTTATCGCTGTGTTTTCGCGCACCTCCCATAGCTTTGCTGAGATCGCTATGTTTTCGCTCCTCTCATTACTTAACCTATATCACTGTGCTTTCACACACGTCCCATAGCGTCCCCTATATCGCTGTGTTTTCGGGCACCTCTCATACCTTCCAATATATCGCCCTGTTTTCGCGCACCTCTTATACCTTCCCCTATATCGCTGTATTTTTGCGCACATCTCATACCTTCCCTTATATTGATGTGTTTTCATGCACATCTCATAACGTCCCCTATATCGCCCTGTTTTCGCGCATCTCCCATACCTTCCCCTATATTGCTGTACTTTTGCGCACATCTCATACCTTCCCCTAAATTGCCGTGTTTTCATGCACATCTCATAAACTCCCCTATATCACTGTGCATTCGCGCACCTCCCGTAGCATACCCTATATCACTGTGCCTACCCGCACCTCTCATACCTTCCCCTATATCGTCCTGTTTTCGCGCACCTCCCATACCTTCCCCGATTTCGCTGTTTTCGTGCACCTCCCATAGCTTTGCCTACATCGCAGTTTTCGCGCACAGCCCATAGCTTCACCTTGATTGCTGTGTTATGCTCACCTCTCATAGCTTCCCCTATATCGCCGTGTTTTCGCGCATCTCGCATGTCTTCACCTATATCGCTATGTTTTTGCTCCTATGATTACTTCCCCTGTATCGCTGTGTTTTCTCGCACCTCTGATACATTCCCCTGTATTGACATGTTTTCGCGCACCTCTTACAATTTCCCCTATATTGCCGTGTTCTCGCACACCTCTCATACCTTCCCCTATATCACTGTCTTTTTGCGCATCTCCCATAGCGTCCCCTATATCGCTGTGTTTTCTCGCACCTCTGATACATTCCCCTGTATCGCCGTGTTTTCGCGCATATCCCATAGCTTCCACTAAATTGCCCTGTTTTTGCGCACCTCTCATGTCTTCCCCTATATCACAGTGTTTTTGCGCACCTCTCACACCTTCCACTATATCGCTCTGTTTTCGCACACCTCTCATACCTTCCCCTATATCGCTGTGTTTTTATGCACATCTCATAACGTCCCCATATCACTGTGTAGTCGCGCACCTCCCATAGCCTCCCACATATTGCTGTGCCTTCACGCACTTCTCATACCTTCGCCGATATTGCCCTGTTTTCGCACACTTCCCATTCATTCTCCTGTCGCTGTGTTTTTGTGAACCGCTCATACCTTCCCCTATATAGCTGTGTTTTTGCGCACACCCCATAGATTCACCTTTATCACTGTGTTATTGCTCACCTCTCATAGCTTCCACTATATTGTCCTGCTTTCACGCACCTCTCATGTCTTCCACTATATCACTGTGTTTTCGCGCACCTCCCCTAGCATCCCCTATATTGCTGTGTCTTCGCACTTCTCTCATACCTTCACCTATATCGCCCTGTTTTCGAGCACCTCCCATACCTCCCCCTATATCGCTGTTTTCACGCACGTCTCATAACTTCTCCTATATTGCTGTATTTTTGCGCACCTCTAATAACTTCCCCTATATCGACGTGTTTTTATGCACATCTCATAACGTCCCCTATATCGCTGTGTATTCGCGCACCTCCCATAGAATCCCCCATATCGCTGTGCCTTGTGAACCTCTCATACCTTCCTCTATATCGCTGTCTTTTCGCGCACATCCCATAGATTCACCTTTATCGCTGTGTTATTGCTCACCTCTCATAGCTTCCCTTATATCGCCGTCTTTTTGCTCACCTCTCATAGCTTCCACTATATTGTCCTGCTTTCACGCACCTCTCATGTCTTTCCCTATATCACTGTGTTTTCGCGCACCTCCCATAGCATCCCCTATATTGCTGTGTCTTCGCACTCCTCTCATACCTTCCCCTATATCGCCCTGTTTTCGAGCACCTTCCATACCTTCCCCTAAATCGCTGTGTTTTCGGGCACCTTTCATACCTCCTCCTATATCGCTGAGTTTTCATTCACCTCTCATAACTTCTCCTATATCGCTGTATTTTTGCGCACCTCTCCTAACTTCCCCTATATCGCCGTGTTTTTATGCACATCTCATAACGTCCCCTATATCGCTGTGTATTCGCGCACCTCCCATAGAATCCCCTCTATCGCTGTGCCTTCACGCACCTCTCATACTTCCCCTATATCGCCCTGTTTTCGCACACCTCTCATTCCTTCCCCTATATCACTGTGTTTTTGTGCACCTCTCATACCTTCCCCTATATCGCTGTGTTTTCACACACCTCTCATAACTTCTCCTATATCGCTGTGTTTTTGTGCACCTCTTATATCTTCCCTAATATCGCTGCGTTTTAAAGCACATCTCATAACGTCCCCTATCTCGCTGTGTATTCACGCACCTCCCATAGCATCCCCTATATCGCTGTGCCTTGCGCACCTCTCATACCTTCCCCTATATCGCTGTCTTTACGCACACATCCCATAGATTCAACTTTATCGCTGTGTTATTGCACACCTCTCACAGCTTCCCCATATCGCTGTGTTTTCGCGCACCTCTCATAATTTCCCCTATATCGCCGTGTTTTCACACACCTCTCATTCCTTCCCCTATATCGCTGTGTGTTCGGGCACCTCTCATACTATCCCCTATATCGCACTGTTTTCACGCACATCCCATAGCTTCCACTATATTGCCCTGTTTTCGCACACCTCTCATACCATCCCCTATATCGCCCTGTTTTCGCGCACCTCCCATTCATTCTCCTATATTGCTGTGTTTTTGTGAACCTCTCATACCTTCCCTAATATCGGTGCGTTTTCATGCACATCTCATAACTTCCCCTATATCACTGTGTATTCGCGCACCTCCCATAGCATCCCCTATATCACTGTACATTCGCGCACCTCTCATACCTTCCCCTATATTGCCCTGTTTTTGCACAGCTCCTATACCTTCCCCGATATCACTGTGTTTTCGTGCACCTCTCATACCTTCCCCTATATCGCTGTCTTTTCGCGCACCTCTCATACCTTCCTCTATATTGCCCTGTTTTCTCACACATCGCATAGCTTCCACTATATTTCCCTGTTTTCGCGCACCTCTCATGCCTTCCCCTATGTCGCTCTGTTTTCGCTCCTCTCATAACGTCCCCTATATCGCTGTATTTTCTTGCACCTCCGATGCATTCCCCTGTATCGCCGTGTTTTTGCGCACCTCTCATACTTTTCCCTATATAGCCGTGTTTTTGCGCATCTCTCATGGCATCCCCGATATCGCAGTGTTTCATGCATATTTCATGCATTCCCCTATATCTCTGTGTTTTCGCGCACCTCCCATAGCTTCCGCTACATCGCTGTGCATTGCGCACCTCTCATACCTTCCCCTATATTGCTGTGTTTTTGCGCATATCCCATAGATTCACCTTTATCGCTGTGTTATTGCTCAACTCTCATAGCTTCGCCTATATCACCGTGTTTTTGCTCACCCCTCATAGCTTCCACTATATTGCCCTACTTTCACGCATCTCTCATGTCTTCCCCTATATCACTGTGTTTTCGCGCACCTCCCATAGCATCCCCTATATTGCTGTGTCTTCGCACTCCTCTCATACCTTCCCCTATATTGCCCTGTTTTCGAGCACCTCCCATACCTTCCCCTATATCGCTGTGTTTTCGTGCACCTTTCATACCTCCCCCATTTCGTTGTGTTTTCTCGCACCTCTCATAAGTTCTCCTATATCGCTATATTTTTTCGCACATCTCATACCTTCCCCTAGATCGCTATGTTTTCGCTCCTCTCATAGGTTCCTCTATATCGCCGTGTTTTCATACACATATCATTCCGTCCCCTATATCACTGTGTTTTCACGCACATCCCATAACATCCCTTATATCGCTGTGCCTTCGTGTACCTCTCATATCTTCCCCTATATCGCCCTGTTTTTGCGCACCTCCTATACATTCCCCTATGTCGCTGCGTTTACGTGCACCTCTCATATCTTCACCTATATCGCTGTGTTTTCATGCACATCTCATAACGTCCCCTATATCGCTGTGCTTTCTCGCACCTCTGATACATTCCCCTGTATCTTCATGTTTTCGTGCACCTCTAATAATTTCCCCTATATCGCCGTGTTTTGGCACACGTCCCATAGCGTCCCCTATATCGCTGTGTTTTCGGGCACCTCTCATACCATCCCATATATCGCCCTGTTTTCACGCACCTCCCATACCTCCCCCTATATTGCTGTGTTTTCGTGCCCCTCTCATACCTTGCCCTATATTGCTGTGTTTTCACGCACCTCTCATAAATTCTGCTATAACGCTGTATTTTTTCGCACCTCTCATACCTTCCCCTATATTGCCGTGTTTTCATGCACATCTCATAACGTCCCCTATATCGCTGTGTATTCGTGCACCTCCCATAGCACCCCATATAACTGTGCCTTCGCGTACCTCTCATACTTTCCCCTATATCGCCCTGTTTTCGCTCACTTCCCATAACTTCCCCTATATCGCTGTGTTTTCTCGCACCTCTGATACATTCCCCTGTATTGCCATGTTTTCGCGCACCTCTTACAATTTCCCCTATATTGCCGTGTTCTCGCACACCTCTCACACCTTCCCCTACATCACTGTTTTTTTGTTCACGTCCCATAGCGTCCCCTATATCGCTGTGTTTTCTCGCACGTCTGATACATTCCCCCGTATCGCCGTGTTTTCGCGCACATCCCATAGCTTCCACTATATTGCCCTGTTTTTGTGCACCTCTCATGTCTTCCCCTATATCACGGTGTTTTCGCGCACCTCTCATACCTTCCCCTCTATCGCTGTGTTTTCACGCACCTCTCATAACTTCCCCCATATTGCTGTGTTTTTATGCACATCTCATAACGTCCCCATATCACTGTGTAGTCGCGCACCTCCCATAGCCTCCCCTATATCGCTGTGCCTTGCGCACCTCTCATACCTTCCCCTATATAGCTGTGTTTTTGCGCACATCCCATAGATTCACCTTTATCACTGTATTATTGCTCACCTCTCATAGCTTCCCCTATATCGCCGTGTTTTCGCTCACCTCTCATAGCTTCCACTATATTGTCCTGCTTTCGCGCACCTCTCATATCTTCCCCTATATCACTGTGTTTTTGCGCACCACCCATACCTTCCCCTATATCGCCATGTTTTTGCTCACCTCTCATAGCTTCCCCGATATCGCTGTGTTTTCGCGCACCTCTCATGTCTTCACCTAGATCGCTATGTTTTCGCTCCTCTCATTACTTCCCCTATATCGCTGTGTTTTCTCGCACCTCTGATACATTCTCCCATATCGCCGTGTTTTCGCACACCTCTCATAGCTTCCCCTATATCGCCGTGTTTTCAGGCATATCTCATATCGTCTCCTATACCACTGTGTTTTTGCGAACATCCCATACCATCCCCTATATCGCTGTGCCTTCGTGTACCTCTCATATCTTCCCCTATATCGTTGTGTTTTCATGCACATCTCATATTGTCTCCTATATCACTGTGTTTTCACGCACATCCCATAGCATCCCCTATATCGCTGTGCCTTCGTGCACCTCTCATACCTTCCCCTATATCGCTGTCTTTTCGCGCACATCCCATAGATTCAACTTTATCGCTGTGTTATTGCACACCTCTCACAGCTTCCCCTATATCGCCGTGTTTTTGCTCACCTCTCATAGCTTCCCCTATATCGCCGTGTTTTCGCGCACCTCTAATGTCTTCACCTAGATCGCTATGTTTTTGCTCCTCTCATTACTTCCCCTATATCGCTGTGCTTTCTCGCACCTCTGATACATTCCCCTGTATCGCCGTGTTTTCGCGCACCTCTCATAATTTCCCCTATATCGCCGTGTTTTCGCGCACGTCCCATAGCGTCCCCTATATCGCTGTGTTTTCGGGCACCTCTCATACCTTCCCCTATATCGCACTGTTTTCGCGCACATCCCATAGCTTCCACTATATTGCCCTGTTTTCGCGCACCTCTCATACCATCCCCTATATCGCCCTGTTTTTACGCACTTCCCATACCTCCCCCTATATTGCTGTGTTTCCGTGCACCTCTCATACCTTCTCCTATATTGCCGTGTTTTCATGCACATCTCATAACGTCCCCTATATCGCTGTGTATTCGTGCACCTCCCATAGCACCCCTATATAACTGTGCCTTTGCGTACCTCTCATACCTTCCCCTATATCGCCCTGTTTTCGCTCACTTCCCATATCTTCCCCGATATCGCTGTGTTTTTGCACACCTCTCATACCTTCCCCTATATCGCTGTGTTTTCACGCACCTCTCATGGCTTCCCCAATATTGCCGTGTATTCATGCACATCTCGTACCGTCCCCTGTATCGCTGTGTTTTCGCGCACCTCCCATAGCGTCCCCTATATTGCTGTGTTTTCGGGCACCTCTCATACCTTCCACTATATCGCCCTGATTTCGCGCACCTCCCATACCTTCCCCTATATCGCTATGTTTTCGTGCACCTCTCATAACTTCTCCTATATCGCCGTTGTTTTCTGCACCTCTTATTTCTTCCTTAATATCGCTGCATTTTAATGCACATCTCATAACGTCCCCTATATCGCTGTGTATTCATGCACCTCCCATAGCATCCCCTATATCGCTGTGCCTTGCGCACCTCTCATACCTTGCCCTATATCGCTGTCTTTTCGCGCACATCCCATAGATTCAACTTTATCGCTGTGTTATTGCACACCTCTCACAGCTTCCCCTATATCGCAGTGTTTTTGCTCACCTCTCATAGCTTCTCCTATATCGCCGTGTTTTCGCGCACCTCTCATGTCTTCACCTAGATTGCTATGTTTTCGCTCCTCTCATTACTTCCCCTATATCGCTGTGTTTTCTCACACCTCTGATACATTCTCCCATATCGCCGTGTTTTCGTGCACCTCTCATACCTTCCCCTATATCGCCGTGTTTTCATGCACATCTCATACCGTCTCTTATATCACTGTGTTTTCGCGCACATCCCATACCATCCCCTATATCGCTGTGCCTTCGTGTACCTCTCATATCTTCCCCTATATCGCTGTGTTTTCATGCACATCTCATAATGTCCCCTATATCGCTGTGCTTTCTCGCACCTCTGATACATTCCCCTGTATCGCCGTGTTTTTGCGCACTTCTCATAAGTTCCCCTATATCACCGTGTTTTCGCGCACGTCCCATAGCGTCCCCTATATCGCTGTGTTTTCGGGCACCTCTCATACCTTCCCTCATATCGCACTGTTTTCGTGCACCTCCCATACCTCCCCCTATATTGCTGTGTTTTCGTGCACCTCTCATACCTTGCCCTATGTTACTGTGTTTTCACGTACCTCTCATAAATTCTGCTATAATGCTGTATTTTTGCGCACCTCTCATACCTTCCGTTCTTTCGCCCTGTTTTCGCTCACTTCCCATAACTTCCCCGATATTGCTGTGTTTTCAGGCACCTCTCATATCTTCCCCTATATCGCCTTGTTTTTGCGCATATCCCATAGCCTCCACTACATTGCCCTGTTTTCGTGCACCTCTCATACCATTCCCTATATCGCCATTTTCGCGCACCTCCCATACCTCCCCCTATATTGCTGTGTTTTCGTGCACCTCTCATACCTTGCCCTATATTGCTGTGTTTTCATGCACCTCTCATAAATTCTGCTATAACGCTCTATTTTTGTGCACCTCTCATACCTTCCCCTATATGGCTGTGTTTTCATGCACATCTCACAACGTCCCCTATATCGCTGTGTATTCGTGCACCTCCCATAACTCCCCTATATAACTGTGCCTTCGCGTACCTCTCATACCTTCCCCTATATCGCCCTGTTTTCCCACAATTCCCATAACTTCCCCGATATCGCTGTGATTTTGCACACCTCTCATACCTTCCCCTATATCGCTGTGTTTTCACGCACCTCTCATGGCTTCCCCAATATCACCGTGTATTCATGCACATCTCGTACTGTCCCCTTTATCGCTGTGTTTTCGCGCACCTTCCATACCGTCCCCTATATCGCTGTATATTTGCGCACCACTCATACCTTCCCCTGTATCGCTGTGTTTTCACGCACCTCTCATAACCTATCCTATATCGCTGTACTTTTGCGTACATCTCATACCTTCCCCTATATTGCCGTGTTTTCATGCACATCTCATAACGTCCCCTATATCGCTGTGCATTCGCGCACCTCCCGTAGCATCCCCTATATCACTGTGCCTTCACGCACCTCTCATACCTTCCCCTATATCGCGCTGTTTTCGCGCACCTCCCATACCTTCCCCGATATCGCTGTGTTTTCGTGCACCTCCCATAGCTTCACCTACATCGCTGTTTTCGCGCACAACCCATACCTTCACCTTGATCGCTGTGTTATTGCTCACCTCTCATAGCTTCCCCTATATCACCGTGTTTTCGCGCACCTCGCATGTCTTCAGCTATATCGCTATGTTTTTGCTCCTATCATTACTTCCCCTATATCGCTGTGTTTTCTCGCGCCTCTGATACATTCTCCTGTATTGCCATGTTTTCGCGCACTCTTACAATTTCCCCTATATTGCCGTGTTCTCGCACACCTCTCATACCTTCCCCTATATCACTGTTTTTTTGCGCACGTCCCATAGCGTCCCCTATATCGCTGTGTTTTCTCGCACCTCTGATACATTCCCCTGTATCGCCGTGTTTTCGCGCACATCTCATAGCTTCCACTATATTGCCCTGTTTTTGCGCACCTCTCATGTCTTTCCCTATATCACGGTGTTTTCGCACATCTCTCATAACTTCTCCTATATTGCTGCATTTTTGCGCACCTCTCATAACTTCCCCTGTATCGCTGTGTTTTTATGGACATCTCATAACGTCCCCTATATCACTGTGTAGTCGCGCACCTTCCATAGCCTCCCACATATTGCTGTGCCTTCTCGCACTTCTCATACCTTCGCCTATATCGCCCTGTTTTCGCACACTTCCCATTCATTCTCCTATGTCGCTGTGCTTTTGTGAACCTCTCATACCTTCCCTAATATCGCTGCGTTTTCATGCACATCTCATAACGTCCCGTATATCGCTGTGTATTCACGCACCTCCCATAGCATCCCCTATATCGCTGTGCCTTGCACACCTCTCATACCTTCCCCTATATAGCTGTGTTTTTGCACACATCCCATACATTCACCTTTATCGCTGTGTTATTGTTCACCTCTCAAAGCTTCCCCTATATCGCCGTGTTTTTGCTCAGCTCTCATAGCTTCCACTATATTGTCCTGCTTTCACGCACCTCTCATGTCTTCCCCTATATCACTGTGTTTTCGCGTACCTCCCATAGCATCCCCTATATTGCTGTGTCTTCGCACTCATCTCATACCTTCCCCTATATCGCCCTGTTTTCAAGCACCTCCCATACCTTCCCCTATATCGCAGTGTTTTCGTGCACCTTTCATACCTCCTCCTATATCGCTGTGTTTTCACTCACCTCTCATAACTTCTCCTATATTGCAGTATTTTTGCGCACCTCTCATAACTTCCCCTATATCGCTGTGTTTTTATGCACATCTCATAACGTCCCCTATATCGCTGTGTATTCGCGCACCTCCCATAGAATCCCCTATATCGCTGTGCCTTCGTGCACCTCTCATTCCTTCCCCTATATCGCTGTGTTTTCGTGCACCTCTCATACCTTCCCCTATATCGCTGTGTTTTCACACACCTCTCATAACTTCTCCTATATCGCTGTGTTTTTGTGCACCTATTATATCTTCCCTAATATCGCTGCATTTTAATGCACATCTCATAACGTCCCCTATATCGCTGTGTTTTCACGCACCTCCTATAGCATCCCCTATATCACTGTGCCTTGCGCACCTCTCATACCTTCCCCTATATCGCTGTCTATTCGCGCACATCCCATAGATTCAACTTTATCGCTGTATTATTGCACACCTCTCACAGCTTCCCCTATATCGCCGTGTTTTTGCTCACCTCTCATAGCTTCCCCTATATTGCCGTGTTTTCGCGCACCTCTCATGTTTTCACCTAGATCGCTATGTTTTCGCTCCTTTCATTACTTCCCCTATATCGCTGTGTTTTCTCGCACCTCTGATACATTCTCCCATATCGCCGTGTTTTCGCGCACCTCTCATAGCTTCCCCTATATTGCCGTGTTTTCATGCACATCTCATAACGTCTCCTATATCACTGTGTTTTCATGCACATCTCATAACGTCCCCTATATCGCTGTGCTTTCTCGCACCTCTGATACATTCCACTGTATCGCCGTGTTTTCGCGCACCTCTCATAATTTCCCCTATATCGCCGTGTTTTTGCGCACCTCTCATTCCTTCGCCTATATCGCTGTGTTTTCGTGCACCTTTCATATCTCCTCCTATATCGCTGTGTTTTCACTCACCTCTCATAACTTCTCCTATATTGCAGTATTTTTGCGCCCCTCTCATAACTTCCCCTATATCGCTGTGTTTTAATGCACATCTCATAACGTCCCCTATATCGCTGTGTATTCACGCACCTCCCATAGCATCCCCTATATCGCTGTCTTTTCGCGCACATCCCATAGATTCAACTTTATCGCTGTGTTATTGCACACCTCTCACAGCTTCCCCTATATCGCCGTGTTTTTGCTCACCTTTCATAGCTTCCCCTATATTGCCGTGTTTTCGCGCACCTCTCATGTCTTCACCTAGATCGCTATGTTTTCGCTCCTCTCATTACTTCCCCTATATCGTTGTGTTTTCTCGCACCTCTGATACATTCTCACATATCGCAGTTTTTTCACACACGTCTCATACCTTCCCCTATATCGCCCTGTTTTCGCACACCTCTCATACCTTCCCCTATATCGCTGTGTTTTCATGCACATCTCATAACGTCCCCTATATCACTGTGTAGTCGCGCACCTCCCATAGCATCCCCTATATTGCTGTGCCTTCGCACACCTCTCATACCTTCCCCTATATCGCCGTTTTCGCACACCTCTCATACCTTCCCCTATATCGCTGTGTTTTCACTCACCTCTCAAAACTTCTCCTATATCGCTGTATTTTTGTGCATATCTCATACCATCCCCTATATTGATGTGTTTTCATGCACATCTCATAACGTCCCCTATATCGCCCTGTTTTCGCGCACCTCCCATACCTTACCCTATATCGCTGCATTATCGTGCACCTCTCATACCTTCCCCTATATCGCTGTGTTTTCACGCACCTCTCATAGCTTCTCCTATATCGCTGTACTTTTGCGCACATCTCTTACCTTCCCCTATTTTGCAGTGTTTTCATGCACATCTCATAAAGACCCCTATATCGCTGTGCATTCGCGCACCTCCCATACCTTCCCCTATATCGCGCTGTTTTCGCGCACCTCCCATACCTTCCTCGATATCGCTGTGTTTTCGTGCACCTCCCATAGCTTCACCTACATCGCTGTTTTCGCGCACATCCCATAGCTTCCCCTTGATCGATGTGTTATCGATCACCTCTCATAACTTACCCTATATCGCCGTGTTTTCGCGCACCTCGCATGTCTTCACCTATATCGCTATGTTTTCGCTCCTATCATTACTTCCCCTATATCGCTGTGTTTTCTCGCACCTCTGATACATTCTCCTGTATTGCATGTTTTCGCGCACCTCTTACAATTTCCCCTAAATCGCCGTGTTCTCGCACACCTCTCATACCTTCCCCTATATCACTGCTTTCTTGCGTATGTCCCATAGCGTCCCCTATACCACTGTGTTTTCTCGCACCTCTGATAAATTCCCCTGTATCCCCGTGGTTTCGCACACATCCCATAGGTTCCACTATATTGCCCTGTTTTTGCGCACCTCTCATACCTTCCCCTATATCGCTGTGTTTCCGCATACCTCTCATGGCTTCCCGACTATCGCCGTGTATTCATGCTCATCTCATAGCTTCCCCTATATCGCTGTGTTTTCGCGCACCTCCTATAGCTTCGCCTACATCGCTGTTTTCGTGCACCTCTCATACCTTCCCCTATATCGATGTATTTTTGCGCAGATCTCATAATGTCCCCTTTATCGCTGTGTTATTGCTCACCTCTCATAGCTTCCCCTATATCGCCCTGTTTTCGCACTCCTTTTATGCATTCCCGTATATCGCCATGTTCTCGCACACCTCTCATACCTTCCCCTATATCACTGCTTTCTTGCGTATGTCCCGTAGCGTCCCCTATACCACTGTGTTTTCTCGCACCTCTGATAAATTCCCCTGTATCCCCGTGCTTTCTCATATCTTCCCTTATATCGCTGTGTTTTCACGCACCTCTCACAACTTCTCCTATATCACTGTATTTTTGCACAGCTCTTATATCTTCTCCTATATTGCCGTGTTTTCATGCACATCTCATAACGTCCCATATATCGCTGTGTATTCGCGCACATCCCATAGCATCACTTATAACGCTGTGCCTTCGCGCACCTCTCATACCTTCCCCTATATCGCCCCGTTTTCGCGCACCTTCCATATCTTCCCCTATATCCCTGTGTTTTCATGCACCTCTCATACCTCCCCCTATATCGCTGTGTTTTCACACACCTCTCATAACTTCTCCTATATCGCTGTGTTTTTGTGCACCTCTCATACCTTCCCTAATATCACTGCGTTTTCATGCTCATCTCATCACGTCCCCTATATCGCTGTGTTTTCGTGCACCTCTCATACCTCCCCCTACATCACTGTGCCTTGCGCACCTCTCATACCTTCCGCTATATAGCTGACTTTTCGCGCACATCCCATAGATTCACCTTTATCGCTGCGTTATTGCTCACCTCTCATAGCTTCCCCTATATCGCCGTGTTTTTGCGCACCTCTCATAACTTACCCTATATCGCCGTGTTGTTATGCACATCTCATAACGTCCTCTATATCGCTGTGTATTCGCGCACCTCCCACAGAATCCCTTATATCGCAGTGCCTTCGCGCACCTCTCATACCTTCCCAAATATCGCCCTGTTTTCGCGCACCTCCCATTCCTTCACCTATATCGCTGTTTTCGTGCACCTCTCATACCTTCTCCTATATCGCTGTGCCTTCGCGCACCTCTCATACCTTCCCCTATATCGCCGTGTTTTCATGCAGATCTCATAACGTCTCCTATATCGCTCGGTTTTCACGCACCTCTCATAACTTCCCCTATATCGCCCTGTTTTTGCACTCCTCTCATACCTTCCCCTATATCAATGTGTTTTCACGCTGCTCTCATACCTTCCCCTATATCGCTGTGTTTTCGCACACCTCTCATGGCTTCCCGACTATTGCCGTGTATCTATGCACATCTCATACCTTCCCCTATATCGCTGTGTTTTCACGCACCTCCCATAGCTTCGACTACATCGCTGTTTTTGCGCACATCTCATACCTTCCCCTATATCGCTATGTATTCGCACACCTCCCATACCATCCCCTATATCACTGTGCCTTCGCGCACCTCTTATGCATTCCCATATACCGCTGTGTTTTCTCGCACCTCTGATAAATTCCCCTGTATCCCCGTGGTTTCTCATACCTTCCCTTATATCGCTGTGTTTTCACGCACCTCTCATAACTTCTCCTATATCACTGTATTTTTGCACAGCTCTTATATCTTCTCCTATATTGCCGTGTTTTCATGCACATCTCATAACGTCCCCAATGTCGCTGGGTTTTCACGCACCTCTCATAACTTCCCCTATAACGCCCTGTTTTCGCGCTCCTCTGATACCTTCCCCTATATCACTGTGTTTTCACGCAGCTCTCATACCTTCCCCTATATCGATGTATTTTTGCGCACATCTCATACCTTCCCCTATATTGCTGTGCTTTCGCGCACCTCCCATAGCTTCGTCTACATCGCTGTTTTCGCGCACATCCCTATGTTTTCGCTCCTATCATTACTTCCCCTATATCGTTGTGTTTTCTCGCACCTCTGATACATTCTCCTGTATTGCATGTTTTCACGCACCTCTTACAATTTCCCCTATATTGCTGTTTTCTCGCACCTCTGATACATTCTCCTGTATTGCATGTTTTCGCGCACCTCTTACAATTTCCCCTATATCGCCGTGTTCTCGCACACCTCTCATACCTTCCCCTATATCACTGCTTTTTTGCGCATGTCCCATAGCGTCCCCTATATCGCTGTGTTTTCTCGCACCTCTGATACATTCCCCTGTATCGCCGTGGTTTCGCGCACATCCCATAGGTTCCACTATATTGCCCTGTTTTTGCGCACCTCTTATGTCTTCCACTATATCACGGTGTTTTCGCGCACCTCTCATAGCATCCCCTATATCGCTGTGCCTTCGAGCACTTCTCATAACTTCCCCTATATCGCCCTGTTTTCGCGCACCTCCCATACCTTCCCCAATATCGCTGTGTTTTCGCGCACCTCTCATAGCATCCCCTATATCGCTGTGCCTTCGAGCACTTCTCATAACTTCCCCTATATCGCCCTGTTTTCGCGCACCTCCCATACCTTCCCCAATATCGCTGTGTTTTCGTGCACCTCTCATACCTTCCCTTATATCGCTGTGTTTTCATGCACCTCTCATGTCTTCCCCTATATCACTGTGTTTTCGCGCACCTCCCATAGCATCCCCTATATTGCTGTGTCTTCGCACTCCTCTCATACCTTCCCCTATATCGCTGTGTTTTCGTGCACCTTTCATACCTCCCCCAATATCGCTGTGTTTTCACTCACCTCTCATAACTTCTCCTATATTGCTGTATTTTTGCGCACCTCTCATAACTTCCCCTATATCGCAGTGTTTTTATGCACATCTCACAACGTTCCCTATATCGCTGTGTATTCGCGCACCTCCCATAGAATCCCCTATATCGCTGTGCCTTCGCGCACCTCTCATACCTTCCCCTATATCGCCCTGTTTTCGCGCACCTCTCATTCCTTCCCCTATATCGCTGTGTTTTCACACACCTCTCATAACTTCTCCTATATTGCTGTGTTTTTGTGCACCTCTTATATCTTCCCTAATATCCCTGCGTTTTCATGCACATCTCATAACGTCCCCTATATCGCTGTGTATTCACGCACCTCCCGTAGCATCCCCTATATCGCTGTGCCTTCGTGCACCTCACATACCTTCCCAAATATCGCCTTGTATTCGCGCACCTCCCATAACATCCCCTATATCGCTGTGCCTTTGCGCACCTCTCATGCCTTCCCCTATATCTCTGTGTTTTCTTGCACATCTCATAACGTCCCCTATATCGCTGTGTTTTCATGCACCTCGCATAACTCCCCTATATAGCCCTGTTTTCGCGCACCTCTCATACATTCCCCCTATAATACTGTGTTTTCACGCACATCTCATACCGTCCCCTATATCGCTGTGTTTTCGCGCACCTCTCATACATACCCCTATATCGCTGTCTTTTTGCGCATATCCCATAGCTTCACCTTTATCTCTGTGTTAGTGCTCACTTCTCACAGCTTCCCCTATATCGCCATGTTTTCGCGCACCTTCATATCTTCACCTATATTGATATGTTTTCGCTCCTCTCTTTACTTCCCTTATATCGCTGTGTTTTCTTGTACCTCTGGGTACATTCGCCTGTATCGCCATGTTTTCGCGCACCTCTCATAACTTCCCCTATATCGCTGTGTTTTCGCGCACCTCCCATAGCTTCGCCTACATCGCTGTTTTTGTGCACATCCCATAGCTTCCCCTTGATCGATGTGTTATTGATCACCTCTCATAGCTTACCCTATATCGCCGTGTTTTCGCGCACCTCGCATGTCTTCACCTATATCGCTATGTTTTCGCTCCTATCATTACTTCCCCTATATCACTGTGTTTTCTCGCACCTCTGATACATTCTCCTGTATTGCATGTTTTCGCACACCTCTTACAATTTCCCCTATATCGCCGTGTTCTCGCACACCTCTCATACCTTCCCCGATATCACTGCTTTCTTGCGTATGGTCCCATAGCGTCCCCTATACCACTGTGTTTTCTCGCACCTCTGATAAATTCCCCTGTATCCCCGTGGTTTCGCACACATCCCATAGGTTCCACTATATTGCCCTGTTTTTGCGCACCTCTCATACCTTCCCCTATATCGCTGTGTTTCCGCATACCTCCCATGGCTTCCCGACTATCGCCGTGTATTCATGCTCATCTCATAGCTTCCCCTATATCGCTGTGTTTTTGCGCACCTCCTATAGCTTCGCCTACATCGCTGTTTTCGTGCACCTCTCATACCTTCCCCTATATCGATGTATTTTTGCGCAGATCTCATAATGTCCCCTTTATCGCTGTGTTATTGCTCACCTCTCATAGCTTCCCCTATATCGCCCTGTTTTCGCACTCCTCTCATGCATTCCCGTATATCGCTGTGTTTTTTGCACACCTCTCATACCTTCCCCAATATCACCGTGTTTTCATGCACATCTCATAACGTCCCCAATGTCGCTGGGTTTTCACGCACCTCTCATAACTTCCCCTATATCGCCCTGTTTTTGCACTCCTCTCATACCTTCCCCTATATCACTGTGTTTTCACGCAGCTCTCATACCTTCCCCTATATCGCTGTGTTTCCGCACACCTCTCATGGCTACCCGACTATCGCCGTGTATTCATGCACATCTCATAACTTCCCCTATATCGCTGTGTTTTCGCGCACCTCCCATAGCTTCGCCTACATCGCTGTTTTTGTGCACATCCCATAGCTTCCCCTTGATCGATGTGTTATTGATCACCTCTCATAGCTTACCCTATATCGCCGTGTTTTCGCGCACCTCGCATGTCTTCACCTATATCGCTATGTTTTCGCTCCTATCATTACTTCCCCTATATCGCTGTGTTTTCTCGCACCTGTGATACATTCTCCTGTATTGCATGTTTTCGCGCACCTCTTACAATTTCCCCTATATCGCCATGTTCTCGCACACCTCTCATACCTTCCCCTATATCACTGCTTTCTTGCGTATGTCCCGTAGCGTCCCCTATACCACTGTGTTTTCTCGCACCTCTGATAAATTCCCCTGTATCCCCGTGCTTTCTCATATCTTCCCTTATATCGCTGTGTTTTCACGCACCTCTCACAACTTCTCCTATATCACTGTATTTTTGCACAGCTCTTATATCTTCTCCTATATTGCCGTGTTTTCATGCACATCTCATAACGTCCCATATATCGCTGTGTATTCGCGCACATCCCATAGCATCACTTATAACGCTGTGCCTTCGCGCACCTCTCATACCTTCCCCTATATCGCCCCGTTTTCGCGCACCTTCCATATCTTCCCCTATATCCCTGTGTTTTCATGCACCTCTCATACCTCCCCCTATATCGCTGTGTTTTCACACACCTCTCATAACTTCTCCTATATCGCTGTGTTTTTGTGCACCTCTCATACCTTCCCTAATATCACTGCGTTTTCATGCTCATCTCATCACGTCCCCTATATCGCTGTGTTTTCGTGCACCTCTCATACCTCCCCCTACATCACTGTGCCTTGCGCACCTCTCATACCTTCCGCTATATAGCTGACTTTTCGCGCACATCCCATAGATTCACCTTCATCGCTGCGTTATTGCTCACCTCTCATAGCTTCCCCTATATCGCCGTGTTTTTGCGCACCTCTCATAACTTACCCTATATCGCCGTGTTGTTATGCACATCTCATAACGTCCTCTATATCGCTGTGTATTCGCGCACCTCCCACAGAATCCCTTATATCGCAGTGCCTTCGCGCACCTCTCATACCTTCCCAAATATCGCCCTGTTTTCGCGCACCTCCCATTCCTTCACCTATATCGCTGTTTTCGTGCACCTCTCATACCTTCTCCTATATCGCTGTGCCTTCGCGCACCTCTCATACCTTCCCCTATATCGCCGTGTTTTCATGCAGATCTCATAACGTCTCCTATATCGCTCGGTTTTCACGCACCTCTCATAACTTCCCCTATATCGCCCTGTTTTTGCACTCCTCTCATACCTTCCCCTATATCAATGTGTTTTCACGCTGCTCTCATACCTTCCCCTATATCGCTGTGTTTTCGCACACCTCTCATGGCTTCCCGACTATTGCCGTGTATCTATGCACATCTCATACCTTCCCCTATATCGCTGTGTTTTCACGCACCTCCCATAGCTTCGACTACATCGCTGTTTTTGCGCACATCTCATACCTTCCCCTATATCGCTATGTATTCGCACACCTCCCATACCATCCCCTATATCACTGTGCCTTCGCGCACCTCTTATGCATTCCCATATACCGCTGTGTTTTCTCGCACCTCTGATAAATTCCCCTGTATCCCCGTGGTTTCTCATACCTCCCCCTATATCGCTGTGTTTTCACACACCTCTCATAACTTCTCCTATATCACTGTATTTTTGCACAGCTCTTATATCTTCTCCTATATTGCCGTGTTTTCATGCACATCTCATAACGTCCCCAATGTCGCTGGGTTTTCACGCACCTCTCATAACTTCCCCTATAACGCCCTGTTTTCGCGCTCCTCTGATACCTTCCCCTATATCACTGTGTTTTCACGCAGCTCTCATACCTTCCCCTATATCGATGTATTTTTGCGCACATCTCATACCTTCCCCTATATTGCTGTGCTTTCACGCACCTCCCATAGCTTCGTCTACATCGCTGTTTTCGCGCACATCCCTATGTTTTCGCTCCTATCATTACTTCCCCTATATCGTTGTGTTTTCTCGCACCTCTGATACATTCTCCTGTATTGCATGTTTTCACGCACCTCTTACAATTTCCCCTATATTGCTGTTTTCTCGCACCTCTGATACATTCTCCTGTATTGCATGTTTTCGCGCACCTCTTACAATTTCCCCTATATCGCCGTGTTCTCGCACACCTCTCATACCTTCCCCTATATCACTGCTTTTTTGCGCATGTCCCATAGCGTCCCCTATATCGCTGTGTTTTCTCGCACCTCTGATACATTCCCCTGTATCGCCGTGGTTTCGCGCACATCCCATAGGTTCCACTATATTGCCCTGTTTTTGCGCACCTCTTATGTCTTCCACTATATCACGGTGTTTTCGCGCACCTCTCATAGCATCCCCTATATCGCTGTGCCTTCGAGCACTTCTCATAACTTCCCCTATATCGCCCTGTTTTCGCGCACCTCCCATACCTTCCCCAATATCGCTGTGTTTTCGCGCACCTCTCATAGCATCCCCTATATCGCTGTGCCTTCGAGCACTTCTCATAACTTCCCCTATATCGCCCTGTTTTCGCGCACCTCCCATACCTTCCCCAATATCGCTGTGTTTTCGTGCACCTCTCATACCTTCCCTTATATCGCTGTGTTTTCATGCACCTCTCATGTCTTCCCCTATATCACTGTGTTTTCGCGCACCTCCCATAGCATCCCCTATATTGCTGTGTCTTCGCACTCCTCTCATACCTTCCCCTATATCGCTGTGTTTTCGTGCACCTTTCATACCTCCCCCAATATCGCTGTGTTTTCACTCACCTCTCATAACTTCTCCTATATTGCTGTATTTTTGCGCACCTCTCATAACTTCCCCTATATCGCAGTGTTTTTATGCACATCTCACAACGTTCCCTATATCGCTGTGTATTCGCGCACCTCCCATAGAATCCCCTATATCGCTGTGCCTTCGCGCACCTCTCATACCTTCCCCTATATCGCCCTGTTTTCGCGCACCTCTCATTCCTTCCCCTATATCGCTGTGTTTTCACACACCTCTCATAACTTCTCCTATATTGCTGTGTTTTTGTGCACCTCTTATATCTTCCCTAATATCCCTGCGTTTTCATGCACATCTCATAACGTCCCCTATATCGCTGTGTATTCACGCACCTCCCGTAGCATCCCCTATATCGCTGTGCCTTCGTGCACCTCACATACCTTCCCAAATATCGCCTTGTATTCGCGCACCTCCCATAACATCCCCTATATCGCTGTGCCTTTGCGCACCTCTCATGCCTTCCCCTATATCTCTGTGTTTTCTTGCACATCTCATAACGTCCCCTATATCGCTGTGTTTTCATGCACCTCGCATAACTCCCCTATATAGCCCTGTTTTCGCGCACCTCTCATACATTCCCCTATAATACTGTGTTTTCACGCACATCTCATACCGTCCCCTATATCGCTGTGTTTTCGCGCACCTCTCATACATACCCCTATATCGCTGTCTTTTTGCGCATATCCCATAGCTTCACCTTTATCTCTGTGTTAGTGCTCACTTCTCACAGCTTCCCCTATATCGCCATGTTTTCGCGCACCTTCATGTCTTCACCTATATTGATATGTTTTCGCTCCTCTCTTTACTTCCCTTATATCGCTGTGTTTTCTTGTACCTCTGGTACATTCGCCTGTATCGCCATGTTTTCGCGCACCTCTCATAATTTCCCCTATATCGCCTTGTTTTCGCGCACGTCCCATAGCGTCGTCTATATTGCTGTGCTTTCGGCCACCTCTCATATCTTCCACTATATTGCCCTGTTTTCGCGCACCTCCCATACCTTCCCCTATATCGCTGTGTTTTCGCGCACCTCCTATAGCTTCGCCTACATCGCTGTTTTCGTGCACCTCTCATACCTTCCCCTATATCGATGTATTTTTGCGCAGATCTCATAATGTCCCCTTTATCGCTGTGTTATTGCTCACCTCTCATAGCTTCCCCTATATCGCCCTGTTTTCGCACTCCTCTCATGCATTCCCGTATATCGCTGTGTTTTTGCACACCTCTCATACCTTCCCCAATATCACCGTGTTTTCATGCACAGCTCATAACGTCCCCAATGTCGCTGGGTTTTCACGCACCTCTCATAACTTCCCCTATATCGCCCTGCTTTTGCACTCCTCTCATACCTTCCCCTATATCACTGTGTTTTCACGCAGCTCTCATACCTTCCCCTATATCGCTGTGTTTCCGCACACCTCTCATGGCTACCCGACTATCGCCGTGTATTCATGCACATCTCATAACTTCCCCTATATCGCTGTGTTTTCGCGCACCTCCCATAGCTTCGCCTACATCGCTATTTTTGCGCACATCCCATAGCTTCCCCTTGATCGATGTGTTATTGATCACCTCTCATAGCTTACTCTATATCGCCGTGTTTTCGCGCACCTCGCATGTCTTCACCTATATCGCTATGTTTTCGCTCCTATCATTACTTCCCCTATATCACTGTGTTTTCTCGCACCTCTGATACATTCTCCTGTATTGCATGTTTTCGCACACCTCTTACAATTTCCCCTATATCGCCGTGTTCTCGCACACCTCTCATACCTTCCCCGATATCACTGCTTTCTTGCGTATGTCCCATAGCGTCCCCTATACCACTGTGTTTTCTCGCACCTCTGATAAATTCCCCTGTATCCCCGTGGTTTCGCACACATCCCATAGGTTCCACTATATTGCCCTGTTTTTGCGCACCTCTCATACCTTCCCCTATATCGCTGTGTTTCCGCATACCTCCCATGGCTTCCCTACTATCGCCGTGTATTCATGCTCATCTCATAGCTTCCCCTATATCGCTGTGTTTTTGCGCACCTCCTATAGCTTCGCCTACATCGCTGTTTTCGTGCACCTCTCATACCTTCCCCTATATCGATGTATTTTTGCGCAGATCTCATAATGTCCCCGTTATCGCTGTGTTATTGCTCACCTCTCATAGCTTCCCCTATATCGCCCTGTTTTCGCACTCCTCTCATGCATTCCCGTATATCGCTGTGTTTTTGCACACCTCTCATACCTTCCCCAATATCACCGTGTTTTCATGCACATCTCATAACGTCCCCAATGTCGCTGGGTATTCACGCACCTCTCATAACTTCCCCTATATCGCCCTGCTTTTGCACTCCTCTCATACCTTCCCCTATATCACTGTGTTTTCACGCAGCTCTCATACCTTCCCCTATATCGCTGTGTTTCCGCACACCTCTCATGGCTATCCGACTATCGCCGTGTATTCATGCACATCTCATAACTTCCCCTATATCGCTGTGTTTTCGCGCACCTCCCATAGCTTCGCCTACATCGCTGTTTTTGTGCACATCCCATAGCTTCCCCTTGATCGATGTGTTATTGATCACCTCTCATAGCTTACCCTATATCGCCGTGTTTTCGCGCACCTCGCATGTCTTCACCTATATCGCTATGTTTTCGCTCCTATCATTACTTCTCCTATATCGCTGTGTTTTCTCGCACCTGTGATACATTCTCCTGTATTGCATGTTTTTGCGCACCTCTTACAATTTCCCCTATATCGCCGTGTTCTCGCACACCTCTCATACCTTCCCCTATATCACTGCTTTCTTGCGTATGTCCCATAGCGTCCCCTATACCACTGTGTTTTCTCGCACCTCTGATAAATTCCCCTGTATCCCCGTGGTTTCTCATACCTTCCCTTATATCGCTGTGTTTTCACGCACCTCTCATAACTTCTCCTATATCACTGTATTTTTGCACAGCTCTTATATCTTCTCCTATATTGCCGTGTTTTCATGCACATCTCATAACGTCCCCAATGTCGCTGGGTTTTCACGCACCTCTCATAACTTCCCCTATAACGCCCTGTTTTCGCGCTCCTCTGATACCTTCCCCTATATCACTGTGTTTTCACGCAGCTCTCATACCTTCCCCTATATCGATGTATTTTTGCGCACATCTCATACCTTCCCCTATATTGCTGTGCTTTCGCGCACCTCCCATAGCTTCGTCTACATCGCTGTTTTCGCGCACATCCCTATGTTTTCGCTCCTATCATTACTTCCCCTATATCGTTGTGTTTTCTCGCACCTCTGATACATTCTCTGTATTGCATGTTTTCACGCACCTCTTACAATTTCCCCTATATTGCTGTTTTCTCGCACCTCTGATACATTCTCCTGTATTGCATGTTTTCGCGCACCTCTTACAATTTCCCCTATATCGCCGTGTTCTCGCACACCTCTCATACCTTCCCGTATATCACTGTTTTTTTGCGCATGTCCCATAGCGTCCCCTATATCGCTGTGTTTTCTCGCACCTCTGATACATTCCCCTGTATCGCCGTGGTTTCGCGCACATCCCATAGGTTCCACTATATTGCCCTGTTTTTGCGCACCTCTTATGTCTTCCACTATATCACGGTGTTTTCGCGCACCTCTCATAGCATCCCCTATATCGCTGTGCCTTCGAGCACTTCTCATAACTTCCCCTATATCGCCCTGTTTTCGCGCACCTCCCATACCTTCCCCAATATCGCTGTGTTTTCGTGCACCTCTCATACCTTCCCTTATATCGCTGTGTTTTCATGCACCTCTCATGTCTTCCCCTATATCACTGTGTTTTCGCGCACCTCCCATAGCATCCCCTATATTGCTGTGTCTTCGCACTCCTCTCATACCTTCCCCTATATCGCTGTGTTTTCGTGCACCTTTCATACCTCCCCCAATATCGCTGTGTTTTCACTCACCTCTCATAACTTCTCCTATATTGCTGTATTTTTGCGCACCTCTCATAACTTCCCCTATATCGCAGTGTTTTTATGCACATCTCATAACGTTCCCTATATCGCTGTGTATTCGCGCACCTCCAATAGAATCCCCTATATCGCTGTGCCTTCGCGCACCTCTCATACCTTCCCCTGTATCGCCCTGTTTTCACGCACCTCTCATTCCTTCCCCTATATCGCTGTGTTTTCACACACCTCTCATAACTTCTCCTATATTGCTGTGTTTTTGTGCACCTCTTATATCTTCCCTAATATCCCTGCGTTTTCATGCACATCTCATAACGTCCCCTATATCGTTGTGTATTCACGCACCTCCCGTAGCATCCCCTATATCGCTGTGCCTTCGTGCACCTCACATACCTTCCCAAATATCGCCTTGTATTCGCGCACCTCCCATAACATCCCCTATATCGCTGTGCCTTTGCGCACCTCTCATGCCTTCCCCTATATCTCTGTGTTTTCTTGCACATCTCATAACGTCCCCTATATCGCTGTGTTTTCATGCACCTCGCATAACTCCCCTATATCGCCCTGTTTTCGCGCACCTCTCATACATACCCCTATATCGCTGTCTTTTTGCGCATATCCCATAGCTTCACCTTTATCTCTGTGTTAGTGCTCACTTCTCACAGCTTCCCCTATATCGCCATGTTTTCGCGCACCTTCATGTCTTCACCTATATTGCTATGTTTTCGCTCCTCTCATTACTTCCCTTATATCGCTGTGTTTTCTTGTACCTCTGGTACATTCGCCTGTATCGCCGTGTTTTCGCGCACCTCTCATAATTTCCCCTATATCGCCTTGTTTTCGCGCACGTCCCATAGCGTCGCCTATATTGCTGTGCTTTCGGGCACCTCCTATAGCTTCGCCTACATCGCTGTTTTCGTGCACCTCTCATACCTTCCCCTATATCGATGTATTTTTGCGCAGATCTCATAATGTCCCCTTTATCGCTGTGTTATTGCTCACCTCTCATAGCTTCCCCTATATCGCCCTGTTTTCGCACTCCTCTCATGCATTCCCGTATATCGCTGTGTTTTTGCACACCTCTCATACCTTCCCCAATATCACCGTGTTTTCATGCACATCTCATAACGTCCCCAATGTCGCTGGGTTTTCACGCACCTCTCATAACTTCCCCTATATCGCCCTGCTTTTGCACTCCTCTCATACCTTCCCCTATATCACTGTGTTTTCACGCAGCTCTCATACCTTCCCCTATATCGCTGTGTTTCCGCACACCTCTCATGGCTACCCGACTATCGCCGTGTATTCATGCACATCTCATAACTTCCCCTATATCGCTGTGTTTTCGTGCACCTCCCATAGCTTCGCCTACATCGCTGTTTTTGCGCACATCCCATAGCTTCCCCTTGATCGATGTGTTATTGATCACCTCTCATAGCTTACCCTATATCGCTGTGTTTTCGCGCACCTCGCATGTCTTCACCTATATCGCTATGTTTTCGCTCCTATCATTACTTCCCCTATATCACTGTGTTTTCTTGCACCTCTGATACATTCTCCTGTATTGCATGTTTTCGCACACCTCTTACAATTTCCCCTATATCGCCGTGTTCTCGCACACCTCTCATACCTTCCCCGATATCACTGCTTTCTTGCGTATGTCCCATAGCGTCCCCTATACCACTGTGTTTTCTCGCACCTCTGATAAATTCCCCTGTATCCCCGTGGTTTCGCACACATCCCATAGGTTCCACTATATTGCCCTGTTTTTGCGCACCTCTCATACCTTCCCCTATATCGCTGTGTTTCCGCATACCTCCCATGGCTTCCCGACTATCGCCGTGTATTCATGCTCATCTCATAGCTTCCCCTATATCGCTGTGTTTTCGCGCACCTCCTATAGCTTCGCCTACATCGCTGTTTTCGTGCACCTCTCATACCTTCCCCTATATCGATGTATTTTTGCGCAGATCTCATAATGTCCCCTTTATCGCTGTGTTATTGCTCACCTCTCATAGCTTCCCCTATAGCGCCCTGTTTTCGCACTCCTCTCATGCATTCCCGTAGATCGCTGTGTTTTTGCACACCTCTCATACTTTCCCCAATATCACCGTGATTTCATGCACATCTCATAACGTCCCCAATGTCGCTGGGTTTTCACGCACCACACATAACTTCCCCTATTTCGCCCTGCTTTTGCACTCCTCTCATACCTTCCCCTATATCACTGTGTTTTCACGCAGCTCTCATACCTTCCCCTATATCGCTGTGTTTCCGCACACCTCTCATGGCTACCCGACTATCGCCGTGTATTCATGCACATCTCATAACTTCCCCTATATCGCTGTGTTTTCGCGCACCTCCCATAGCTTCGCCTACATCGCTGTTTTTGTGCACATCCCATAGCTTCCCCTTGATCGATGTGTTATTGATCACCTCTCATAGCTTACCGTATATCGCCGTGTTTTCGCGCACCTCGCATGTCTTCACCTATATCGCTATGTTTTCGCTCCTATCATTACTTCTCCTATATCGCTGTGTTTTCTCGCACCTGTGATGCATTCTCCTGTATTGCATGTTTTCGCGCACCTCTTACAATTTCCCCTATATCGCCGTGTTCTCGCACACCTCTCATACCTTCCCCTATATCACTGCTTTCTTGCGTATGTCCCATAGCGTCCCCTATACCACTGTGTTTTCTCGCACCTCTGATAAATTCCCCTGTATCCCCGTGGTTTCTCATACCTTCCCTTATATCGCTGTGTTTTCACGCACCTCTCATAACTTCTCCTATATCACTGTATTTTTGCACAGCTCTTATATCTTCTCCTATATTGCCGTGTTTTCATGCACATCTCATAACGTCCCCAATGTCGCTGGGTTTTCACGCACCTCTGATAACTTCCCCTATAACGCCCTGTTTTCGCGCTCCTCTGATACCTTCCCCTATATCACTGTGTTTTCACGCAGCTCTCATACCTTCCCCTATATCGATGTATTTTTGCGCACATCTCATACCTTCCCCTATATCGCTGTGCTTTCGCGCACCTCCCATAGCTTCGTCTACATCGCTGATTTCGCGCACATCCCTATGTTTTCGCTCCTATCATTACTTCCCCTATATCGTTGTGTTTTCTCGCACCTCTGATACATTCTCCTGTATTGCATGTTTTCACGCACCTCTTACAATTTCCCCTATATTGCTGTTTTCTCGCACACCTCTCATACCTTCCCCTATATCACTGCTTTTTTGCGCATGTCCCATAGCGTCCCCTATATCGCTGTGTTTTCTCGCACCTCTGATACATTCCCCTGTATCGCCGTGGTTTCGCGCACATCCCATAGGTTCCACTATATTGCCCTGTTTTTGCGCACCTCTTATGTCTTCCACTATATCACGGTGTTTTCGCGCACCTCTCATAGCATCCCCTATATCGCTGTGCCTTCGAGCACTTCTCATAACTTCCCCTATATCGCCCTGTTTTCGCGCACCTCCCATACCTTCCCCAATATCGCTGTGTTTTCGTGCACCTCTCATACCTTCCCTTATATCGCTGTGTTTTCATGCACCTCTCGTCTTCCCCTATATCACTGTGTTTTCGCGCACCTCCCATAGCATCCCCTATATTGCTGTGTCTTCGCACTCCTCTCATACCTTCCCCTATATCGCTGTGTTTTCGTGCACCTTTCATACCTCCCCCAATATCGCTGTGTTTTCACTCACCTCTCATAACTTCTCCTATATTGCTGTATTTTTGCGCACCTCTCATAATTTCCCCTATATCGCAGTGTTTTTATGCACATCTCATAACGTTCCCTATATCGCTGTGTATTCGCGCACCTCCAATAGAATCCCCTATATCGCTGTGCCTTCGCGCACCTCTCATACCTTCCCCTATATCGCCCTGTTTTCGCGCACCTCTCATTCCTTCCCCTATATCGCTGTGTTTTCACACACCTCTCATAACTTCTCCTATATTGCTGTGTTTTTGTGCACCTCTTATATCTTCCCTAATATCCCTGCGTTTTCATGCACATCTCATAACGTCCCCTATATCGCTGTGTATTCACGCACCTCCCGTAGCATCCCCTATATCGCTGTGCCTTCGTGCACCTCACATACCTTCCCAAATATCGCCTTGTATTCGCGCACCTCCCATAACATCCCCTATATCGCTGTGCCTTTGCGCACCTCTCATGCCTTCCCCTATATCTCTGTGTTTTCTTGCACATCTCATAACGTCCCCTATATCGCTGTGTTTTCATGCACCTCGCATAACTCCCCTATATCGCCCTGTTTTCGCGCGCCTCTCATACATTCCCCTATAATACTGTGTTTTCACGCACATCTCATACCGTCCCCTATATCGCTGTGTTTTCGCGCACCTCTCATACATACCCCTATATCGCTGTCTTTTTGCGCATATCCCATAGCTTCACCTTTATCTCTGTGTTAGTGCTCACTTCTCACAGCTTCCCCTATATCGCCATGTTTTCGCGCACCTTCATGTCTTCACCTATATTGCTATGTTTTCGCTCCTCTCATTACTTCCCTTATATCGCTGTGTTTTCTTGTACCTCTGGTACATTCGCCTGTATCGCCGTGTTTTCGCGCACCTCTCATAATTTCCCCTATATCGCCTTGTTTTCGCGCACGTCCCATAGCGTCGCCTATATTGCTGTGCTTTCGGGCACCTCTCATATCTTCCACTATATTGCCCTGTTTTCGCGCACCACCCATACCTTCCCCTATATCGCTGTGTTTTCGCGCACCTCCTATAGCTTCGCCTACATTGCTGTTTTCGTGCACCTCTCATACCTTCCCCTATATCGATGTATTTTTGCGCAGATCTCATAATGTCCCCTTTATCGCTGTGTTATTGCTCACCTCTCATAGCTTCCCCTATATCGCCCTGTTTTCGCACTCCTCTCATGCATTCCCGTATATCGCTGTGTTTTTGCACACCTCTCATACCTTCCCCAATATCACCGTGTTTTCATGCACATCTCATAACGTCCCCAATGTCGCTGGGTTTTCACGCACCTCTCATAACTTCCCCTATATCGCCCTGCTTTTGCACTCCTCTCATACCTTCCCCTATATCACTGTGTTTTCACGCAGCTCTCATACCTTCCCCTATATCGCTGAGTTTCCGCACACCTCTCATGGCTACCCGACTATCGCCATGTATTCATGCACATCTCATAACTTCCCCTATATCGCTGTGTTTTCGCGCACCTCCCATAGCTTCGCCTACATCGCTGTTTTTGCGCACATCCCATAGCTTCGCCTACATCGCTGTTTTTGCGCACATCCCATAGCTTCCCCTTGATCGATGTGTTATTGATCACCTCTCATAGCTTACCCTATATCGCCGTGTTTTCGCGCACCTCGCATGTCTTCACCTATATCGCTATGTTTTCGCTCCTATCATTACTTCCCCTATATCACTGTGTTTTCTCGCACCTCTGATACATTCTCCTGTATTGCATGTTTTCGCACACCTCTTACAATTTCCCCTATATCGCCGTGTTCTCGCACACCTCTCATACCTTCCCCGATATCACTGCTTTCTTGCGTATGTCCCATAGCGTCCCCTATACCACTGTGTTTTCTCGCACCTCTGATAAATTCCCCTGTATCCCCGTGGTTTCGCACACATCCCATAGGTTCCACTATATTGCCCTGTTTTTGCGCACCTCTCATACCTTCCCCTATATCGCTGTGTTTCCGCATACCTCCCATGGCTTCCCGACTATCGCCGTGTATTCATGCTCATCTCATAGCTTCCCCTATATCGCTGTGTTTTTGCGCACCTCCTATAGCTTCGCCTACATCGCTGTTTTCGTGCACCTCTCATACCTTCCCCTATATCGATGTATTTTTGCGCAGATCTCATAATGTCCCCTTTATCGCTGTGTTATTGCTCACCTCTCATAGCTTCCCCTATATCGCCCTGTTTTCACACACCTCTAATGCATTCCCGTATATCGCTGTGTTTTTGCACACCTCTCATACCTTCCCCAATATCACCGTGTTTTCATGCACATCTCATAACGTCCCCAATGTCGCTGGGTTTTCACGCACCTCTCATAACTTCCCCTATATCGCCCTGCTTTTGCACTCCTCTCATACCTTCCCCTATATCACTGTGTTTTCACGCAGCTCTCATACCTTCCCCTATATCGCTGAGTTTCCGCACACCTCTCATGGCTACCCGACTATCGCCATGTATTCATGCACATCTCATAACTTCCCCTATATCGCTGTGTTTTCGCGCACCTCCCATAGCTTCGCCTACATCGCTGTTTTTGCGCACATCCCATAGCTTCGCCTACATCGCTGTTTTTGCGCACATCCCATAGCTTCCCCTTGATCGATGTGTTATTGATCACCTCTCATAGCTTACCCTATATCGCTGTGTTTTCGCGCACCTCGCATGTCTTCACCTATATCGCTATGTTTTCGCTCCTATCATTACTTCCCCTATATCACTGTGTTTTCTCGCACCTCTGATACATTCTCCTGTATTGCATGTTTTCGCACACCTCTTACAATTTCCCCTATATCGCCGTGTTCTCGCACACCTCTCATACCTTCCCCGATATCACTGCTTTCTTGCGTATGTCCCATAGCGTCCCCTATACCACTGTGTTTTCTCGCACCTCTGATAAATTCCCCTGTATCCCCGTGGTTTCGCACACATCCCATAGGTTACACTATATTGCCCTGTTTTTGCGCACCTCTCATACCTTCCCCTATATCGCTGTGTTTCCGCATACCTCCCATGGCTTCCCGACTATCGCCGTGTATTCATGCTCATCTCATAGCTTCCCCTATATCGCTGTGTTTTTGCGCACCTCCTATAGCTTCGCCTACATCGCTGTTTTCGTGCACCTCTCATACCTTCCCCTATATCGATGTATTTTTGCGCAGATCTCATAATGTCCCCTTTATCGCTGTGTTATTGCTCACCTCTCATAGCTTCCCCTATATCGCCCTGTTTTCGCACTCCTCTCATGCATTCCCGTATATCGCTGTGTTTTTGCACACCTCTCATACCTTCCCCAATATCACCGTGTTTTCATGCACATCTCATAACGTCCCCAATGTCGCTGGGTTTTCACGCACCTCTCATAACTTCCCCTATATCGCCCTGCTTTTGCACTCCTCTCATACCTTCCCCTATATCGCTGTGTTTTCGCGCACCTCCCATAGCTTCGCCTACATCGCTGTTTTTGTGCACATCCCATAGCTTCCCCTTGATCGATGTGTTATTGATCACCTCTCATAGCTTACCCTATATCGCCGTGTTTTCGCGCACCTCGCATGTCTTCACCTATATCGCTATGTTTTCGCTCCTATCATTACTTCTCCTATATCGCTGTGTTTTCTCGCACCTGTGATACATTCTCCTGTATTGCATGTTTTCGCGCACCTCTTACAATTTCCCCTATATCGCCGTGTTCTCGCACACCTCTCATACCTTCCCCTATATCACTGCTTTCTTGCGTATGTCCCATAGCTTCCCCTATACCACTGTGTTTTCTCGCACCTCTGATAAATTCCCCTGTATCCCCGTGGTTTCTCATACCTTCCCTTATATCGCTGTGTTTTCACGCACCTCTCATAACTTCTCCTATATCACTGTATTTTTGCACAGCTCTTATATCTTCTCCTATATTGCCGTGTTTTCATGCACATCTCATAACGTCCCCAATGTCGCTGGGTTTACACGCACCTCTCATAACTTCCCCTATAACGCCCTGTTTTCGCGCTCCTCTGATACCTTCCCCTATATCACTGTGTTTTCACGCAGCTCTCATACCTTCCCCTATATCGATGTATTTTTGCGCACATCTCATACCTTCCCCTATATTGCTGTGCTTTCGCGCACCTCCCATAGCTTCCCCTTGATCGATGTGTTATTGATCACCTCTCATAGCTTACCCTATATCGCCGTGTTTTCGCGCACCTCGCATGTCTTCACCTATATCGCTATGTTTTCGCTCCTATCATTACTTCTCCTAAATCGCTGTGTTTTCTCGCACCTGTGATACATTCTCCTGTATTGCATGTTTTCGCGCACCTCTTACAATTTCCCCTATATCGCCGTGTTCTCGCACACCTCTCATACCTTCCCATATATCGCTGTGTCTTCGCGCACCTCGCATACCTTCCCCTATATCGCCGTGTTTTCATGCAGATCTCATAACGTCTCCTATATCGCTAGGTTTTCACGCACCTCTCATAACTTCCCCTATATCGCCCTGTTTTTGCACTCTTCTCATACCTTCCCCTATATCAATGTGTTTTCACGCTGCTCTCATACCTTCCCCTATATCGCTTTGTTTTCGCACACCTCTCATGGCTTCTCGACTATCGCCGTGTATCCATGCACATCTCATACCTTCCCCTATATCGCTGTGTTTTCACGCACCTCCCATAGCTTCGACTACATCGCTGTTTTTGCGCACATCTCATACCTTCCCCTATATCGCTATGTATTCGCACACCTCCCATACCATCCCCTATATCACTGTGCCTTCGCGCACCTCTTATGCATTCCCATATACCGCTGTGTTTTTGCACACCTCTCATACCTTCCCCAATATCACCGTGGTTTCATGCACATCTCATAACGTCCCCAATGTCGCTGGGTTTTCACGCACTTCTCATAACCTCCCCTATATCGCCCTGTTTTTGCGCTCCTCTCATACCTTCCCCTATATCGCTGTGCTTTCGCGCACCTCTCTTAACTTCTCCTATATCGCTGTGTTTTTGCACACGTCTCATACCTTCCCTATATCGCTGTGTTTTCAGGCACCTCTCATGGCTTCCCCAATATCGCCGTGTATTCATGCACATCTCATACCGTCCCCTATATCGCTGTGTTTTCGCGCACCTCCCATAGCTTCGCCTACATCGCTGTTTTCGCGCACATCCCATAGCTTCACCTTGATCGCTGTGTTATTGCTCACCTCTCATAGCTTACCCTATATCGCCGTGTTTTTGCACACCTCACATGTCTTCACCTATATCGCTATTTTTGCTCCTATCATTACTTCCCCTATATCGCTGTGTTTTCTCGCACATCTGATACATTCTCCTGTATTGCCATGCTTTTGCGCACCTCTTACAATTTCCCCTATATCGCCGCGTTCTCGCACACCTCACATACCTTCACCTATATCGTCCTGTTTTTGCGCACCTCCCATTCTGCACCTATACCGCTGTTTTCGTGCACCTCTCATACCTTCCCCTATATTGCTGTGTTTTCACACAACTCTCATAACTCTCCTATATCTCTGTGTTTTTGTGCACCTCTCATACCTTCCCTAATATCGCTGCGTTTTCATGCACCTCTCATCACGTCCCCTATAACGCTGTGTATTCACGCACCTCCCATAGCTTCCCCTGTATCGCCATGTTTTTGCTCACCTCTCATAGCTTCCCCTATATCGCCGTGGTTTCATGCACATCTCATAACGTCCCCAATGTCGCTGGGTTTTCACGCACTTCTCATAACCTCCCCTATATCGCCCTGTTTTCGCGCTCCTCTCATACCTTCCCCTATATCGCTGTGCTTTCGCGCACCTCCATAGCTTCGCCAACATCGCTGTTTTCGCGCACCTCTCATACCTTCCCCTTTATCGATGTATTTTTGCGCATATCTCACATCTTCCCCTATATTGATGTGTTTTCATGCACATCTTATAACGTCCCCTACATCGCTGTGTATTTGCACACCGCCCATAGAATCACATATATCACTGTGCCTTCGCGCACCTCTCATGCATTCCCGTATATCGCCCTGTTTTCGCACACCTCCCATACCTTCCCCGATATCGCTGTGTTTTCGTGCTCCTCTCCTACCTTCCCCTATATTGCTGTGTTTTGACACACCTCTCTTAACTTCTCCTATATCGCTGTGTTTTTGCAGACGTCTCATACCTTCCCTATATCGCTGTGTTTTCAGGCACCTCTCATGGCTTCCCCAATATCGCCGTGTATTCATGCACATCTTATACCGTCCCCTATATCGCTGTGTTTTCGCGCACCTCCCATAGCTTCGCCTACATCGCTGTTTTCGTGCACATCCCATAGCTTCACCTTGATCGCTGTGTTATTGCTCACCTCTCATAGCTTACCCTATATCGCCGTGTTTTTGCACACCTCGCATGTCTTCACCTATATCGCTATGTTTTTGCTCCTATCATTACTTCCCCTATATCGCTGTGTTTTCTCGCACATCTGATACATTCTCCTGTATTGCCATGCTTTTGCGCACCTCTTACAATTTCCCCTATATCGCCGCGTTCTCGGACACCTCACATACCTTCACCTATATCGTCCTGTTTTCGCGCACCTCCCATTCCTTCACCTATACCGCTGTTTTCGTGCACCTCTCATACCTTCCCCTATATCGCTGTGTTTTCACACAACTCTCATAACTCTCCTATATCTCTGTGTTTTTGTGCACCTCTCATACCTTCCCTAATATCGCTGCGTTTTCATGCACCTCTCATCACGTCCCCTATAACGCTGTGTTTTCACGCAGCTCTCATACCTTCCCCTATATCGATGTATTTTTGCGCACATCTCATACCTTCCCCTATATCGCTGTGCTTTCGCGCACCTCCCATAGCTTCGTCTACATCGCCGTGGTTTCGCGCACATCCCATAGGTTCCACTATATTGCCCTGTTTTTGCGCACCTCTTATGTCTTCCACTAAATCACGATGTTTTCGCGCACCTCTCATAGCATCCCCTATATCGCTGTGCCTTCGAGCACTTCTCATTCCCCTATATCGCCCTGTTTTCGCGCACCTCCCATACCTTCCCCAATATCGCTGTGTTTTCGTGCACCTCTCATACCTTCCCTTATATCGCTGTGTTTTCATGCACCTCTCATAACTTCTCCTATATCACTGTATTTTTGCGCAGCTCTTATACCTTCCCCTATATTGCCGTGTTTTCATGCACATCTCATAACGTCCCCTATATCGCTGTGTATTCGCGCACATCCCAGAGCATCCCTTATAATGCTGTGCCTTCGCGCACCTCTCATACCTCCCCCGATATTGCTGTGTTTTCACACACCTCTCATAACTTCTCCTGTATCGCTGTGTTTTTGTGCACCTCTCATACCTTCCCTAATATCACTGCGTTTTCATGCACATCTCATCACGTCCCCTATATCGCTGTGTTTTCGTGCACCTCTCATACCTCCCCCTATATCGCTGTGCCTTGCGCACCTCTCATACCTTCCCCTATATGGATGCCTTTTCACGCACTTCCCATAGATTCACCTTTATCGCTGTGTTATTGCTCACCTCTCATAGCTTACCCTATATCGCCGTGTTTTCGCGCACCTCGCATGTCTTCACCTATATCGCTATGTTTTTGCTGCTATCATTACTTCCCCTATATCGCTGTGTTTTCTCGCACCTCTGATACATTCTCCTGTATTGCCATGCTTTTGTGCACCTCTTACAATTTCCCCTATATCGCCGTGTTCTCGCACACCTCTCATACCTTCCCCTATATCATTGTTTTTTTGCGAATGTCCCATAGCGTCCCCTATATTACTGTGTTTTCTCGCACCTCTGATACATTCCCCTGTATCGCCGTGGTTTCGCGCACATCCCATAGGTTCCTCTATATTGCCCTGCTTTTGCGCACCTCTCATGTCTTCCACTATATCACGGTGTTTTCGCGCACCTCTCATACCTTCCCCTATATTGATCGCTGTGTTATTGCTCACCTCTCATAGCTTCCCCTATATCGCCGTGTTTTTGCGCACCTCTCATAACTTACCCTCTATCGCCGTGTTGTTATGCACATCTGATAACGTCCTCTATATTGCTGTGTATTCGTGCACCTCCCATAGCATCCCCTATATCACTGTGCCTTCGTGCACCTCTCATACCTTCCCCTATATCGCTGTGTTTTCACACAACTCTCATAACTCTCCTATATCTCTGTGTTTTTGTGCACCTCTCATACCTTCCCTAATATCGCTGCGTTTTCATGCACATCTCATCACGTCCCCAATATCGCTGTGTATTCACGCACCTCCCATAGCATCCCCTATATAGCTGTGCCTGGCGCACCTCTCATACCTTTCCCTATATCGCTGTCTTTTTGCGCACATCGCATAGATTCACCTTTATCGCTGTGTAATTGCTCACCTCTCATAGATTCCCCTGAATCGCCGTGTTTTTGCTCACCTCTCATAGATTCCCCTATATCGCCGTGTTTTCGCACACCTCTCCTGTCTTCCCCTATATCACTGTGTTTTCGCGCACATTCCATAGAATCCCCTATATTGCTGTGCCTTCGCATACCTCTCATAACTTCATCTATATCGCCCTGTTTTCGCGCACCTCCCATTCCTTCACCTATATCGCTGTTTTCGTGCACCTCTCATACCTTCCCCTATATCGCTGTGTTTTCGCCCACCTCTCATACCTTCCCCTATATCGCTGTGTTTACGTGCTCCTCTCATACCTTCACTAATATCGTTGTATTTTCATGCATATCTCATAACGTCCCCAATGTCGCTGGGTTTTCACGCACCTCTCATAACTTCCCCTATAACGCCCTGTTTTCACACTCCTCTCATACCTTCCCCTATATCACTGTGTTTTCACGCAGCTCTCATACCTTCCCCTATATCGTTGTATTTTTGCGCACATCTCATACATTCCTCTATGTCGCTGTGCTTTCGCGCACCTCCCATAGCTTCGCCTACATCGCTGTCTTCGCGCACATCCCTTAGCTTCACCTTGATCGCTGTGTTATTGCTCACCTCTTATAGCTTACCCTATATCGCTGTGTTTTCTCGCACCTCTGATACATTCTCCTGTATTGCATGTTTTCGCGCACCTCTTACAATTTCCCCTATATCGCCGTGTTTTCGCACACCTCTCATACCTTCCCCTATATCACTGCTTTTTTGCGCATGTCCCATAGCGTCCCCTATATCGCTGTGTTTTCCCGCACCTCTGATACATTCCCCTGTATCGCCGTGGTTTCGCACACATCCCATAGGTTCCACTATATTGCCCTGTTTTTGCGCACCTCTCATGTCTTCCCCTATATCACGGTGTTTTCGCGGACCTCTCATACCTTCCCTAATCTCGCTGTGTTTTCACGCACCTCTCATAACTTCTCCTATATCACTGTATTTTTGCACAGCTCTTATATCTTCTCCTATATTGCCGTGTTTTCATGCACATCTCATAACGTCCCATATATCGCTGTTTTCGTGCACCTCTCATACCTTCTCCTATATCGCTGTGCCTTCGCGCACCTCTCATACCTTCCCCTATATCGCCGTGTTTTCATGCAGATCTCATAACGTCTCCTATATCGCTAGGTTTTCACGCACCTCTCATAACTTCCCCTATATCGCCCTGTTTTTGCACTCCTCTCATACCTTCCCCTATATCAATGTGTTTTCATGCTGCTCTCATACCTTCCCCTATATCGCTGTGCTTTCACGCACCTCCCATAGCTTCGTCTACATCGCTGTTTTCGCACACATCCCTATGTTTTCGCTCCTATCATTACTTCCCCTATATCGTTGTGTTTTCTCGCACCTCTGATACATTCTCCTGTATTGCATGTTTTCGCGCACCTCTTACAATTTCCCCTATATCGCCGTGTTCTCGCACACCTCTCATACCTTCCCCTATATCACTGCTTTTTTGCGCATGTCCCATAGCGTCCCCTATATCGCTGTGTTTTCTCGCACCTCTGATACATTCCCCTGTATCGCCGTGGTTTCGCGCACATCCCATAGGTTCCACTATATTGCCCTGTTTTTGCGCACCTCTTATGTCTTCCACTATATCACGGTGTTTTCGCGCACCTCTCATAGCATCCCCTATATCGCTGTGCCTTCGAGCACTTCTCATAACTTCTCCTATATCGCCCTGTTTTCGCGCACCTCCCATACCTTCCCCAATATCGCTGTGTTTTCGTGCACCTCTCATACCTTCCCTTATATCACTGTGTTTTCATGCACCTCTCATAACTTCTCCTATATCACTGTATTTTTGCGCAGCTCTTATACCTTCCCCTATATTGCCGTGTTTTCATACACATCTCATAACGTCCCCTATATAGCTGTGTATTCGCGCACATCCCATAGCATCCCTTATAATGCTGTGCCTTCGCGCACCTCTCATACCTTCCCCCATATCGCCCCGTTTTCGCGCACCTTCCATACCTTCCTCTATATCGCTTTGTTTTCATGCACCTCTCATACCTCCCCCTATATTGCTGTGTTTTCACACACCTCTCATAACTTCTCCTGTATCGCTGTGTTTTTGTGCACCTCTCATACCTTCCCTAATATCACTGCGTTTTCATGCTCATCTCATCACGTCCCCTATATCGCTGTGTTTTCGTGCACCTCTCATACCTCCCCCTACATCGCTGTGCCTTGCGCACCTCTCATACCTTCCGCTATATAGCTGACTTTTCGTGCACATCCCATAGATTCACCTTTATCGCTGCGTTATTGCTCACCTCTCATAGCTTCCCCTATATCGCCGTGTTTTTGCGCACCTCTCATAACTTACCCTATATCGCCGTGTTGTTATGCACATCTCATAACGTCCTCTATATCGCTGTGTATTCGCGCACCTCCCACAGAATCCCTTATATCGCAGTGCCTTCGCGCACCTCTCATACCTTCCCCTATATCGCCGTGTTTTCATGCAGATCTCATAACGTCTCCTATATCGCTAGGTTTTCACGCACCTCTCATAACTTCCCATATATCGCCCTGTTTTTGCACTCCTCTCATACCTTCCCCTATATCAATGTGTTTTCACGCTGCTCTCATACCTTCCCCTATATCACTGTGTTTTCGCACACCTCTCATGGCTTCCCGACTCTCGCCGTGTATCCATGCACATCTCATACCTTCCCCTATATCGCTGTGTTTTCACGCACCTCCCATAGCTTCGACTACATCGCTGTTTTCGTGCACCTCTCATACCTTCCCCTATATCGATGTATTTTTGCGCACATCTCATACCTTCCCCTATATCGCTATGTATTCGCACACCTCCCATACCATCCCCTATATCACTGTGCCTTCGTGCAGCTCTTATGCATTCCCATATACCGCTGTGTTTTTGCACACCTCTCATACCTTCCCCAATATCACCGTGGTTTCATGCACATCTCATAACGTCCCCAATGTCGCTGGATTTTCACGCACTTCTCATAATCTCCCCTATATCGCCCTGTTTTCGCGCTCCTCTCATACCTTCCCCTATATCGCTGTGCTTTCGCGCACCTCCCATAGCTTCGCCAACATCGCTGTTTTCGTGCACATCCCATAGCTTCACCTTGATCGCTGTGTTATTGCTCACCTCTCATAGCTTCCCCTATATCGCCGTGTTCTTGCGCACCTCTCATAACTTACCCTCTATCGCCGTGTTGTTATGCACATCTGATAACGTCCTCTATATTGCTGTGTATTCGCGCACCTCCCATAGCATCCCCTATATCACTGTGCCTTCGTGCACCTCCCATACCTTCACATATATCGCCCTGTTTTCGCTCACTTCCCATAACTTCCCCTATACCGCTGTTTTCGTGCACCTCTCATACCTTCCCCTATATCGCTGTGTTTTCACACAACTCTCATAACTCTCCTATATCTCTGTGTTTTTGTGCACCTCTCATACCTTCCCTAATATCGCTGCGTTTTCATGCACATCTCATCACATCCCCTATATCGCTGTGTATTCACGCACCTCCCATAGCATCCCCTATATAGCTGTGCCTGGCGCACCTCTCATACCTTTCCCTATATCGCTGTCTTTTCGCGCACATCGCATAGATTCACCTTTATCGCTGTGTAATTGCTCACCTCTCATAGATTCCCCTGAATCGCCGTGTTTTTGCTCACCTCTCATAGATTCCCCGATATCGCCGTGTTTTCGCACACCTCTCCTGTCTTCCCCTATATCACTGTGTTTTCGCGCACATTCCATAGAATCCCCTATATTGCTGTGCCTTCGCATACCTCTCATAACTTCATCTATATCGCCCTGTTTTCGCGCACCTCCCATTCCTTCACCTATATCGCTGTTTTCGTGCACCTCTCATACCTTCCCCTATATCGCTGTGTTTTCGCCCACCTCTCATACCTTCCCCTATATCGCTGTGTTTACGTGCTCCTCTCATACCTTCACTAATATCGTTGTATTTTCATGCACATCTCATAACGTTCCCAATGTCGCTGGGTTTTCACGCACCTCTCATAACTTCCCCTATAACGCCCTGTTTTCACGCTCCTCTCATACCTTCCCCTATATCACTGTGTTTTCACGCAGCTCTCATACCTTCCCCTATATCGTTGTATTTTTGCGCACATCTCATACCTTCCTCTATGTCGCTGTGCTTTCGCGCACCTCCCATAGCTTCGCCTACATCGCTGTTTTCGCGCACATCCCTTAGCTTCACCTTGATCGCTGTGTTATTGCTCACCTCTCATAGCTTACCCTATATCGCTGTGTTTTCTCGCACCTCTGATACATTCTCCTGCATTGCATGTTTTCGCGCACCTCTTACAATTTCCCCTGTATCGCTGTGTTTTATCGCACCTCTGATACATTCTCCTGTATTGCATGTTTTCGCGAACCTCTTACAATTTCCCCTATATCGCCGTGTTTTCGCACACCTCTCATACCTTCCCCTATATCACTGCTTTTTTGCGCATGTCCCATAGCGTCCCTTATATCGCTGTGTTTTCCCGCACCTCTGATACATTCCCCTGTATCGCCGTGGTTTCGCACACATCCCATAGGTTCCACTATATTGCCTTGTTTTTGCGTACCTCTCATGTGTTCCCCTATATCACGGTGTTTTCGCGCACCTCTCATACCTTCCCTCATCTCGCTGTGTTTTCACGCACCTCTCATAACTTCTCCTATATCACTGTATTTTTGCACAGCTCTTATATCTTCTCCTATATTGCCGTGTTTTCATGCACATCTCATAACATCCCATATATCGCTGTTTTCGTGCACCTCTCATACCTTCTCCTATATAGCTGTACCTTGGCGCACCTCTCATACCTTCCCCTATATCGCCGTATTTTCATGCAGATCTCATAACGTCTCCTATATCGCTAGGTTTTCACGCACCTCTCATAACTTCCCCTATATCGCCCTGTTTTTGCACTCCTCTCATACCTTCCCCTATATCAATGTGTTTTCACGCTGCTCTCATTCCTTCCCCTATATCGCTGTGCTTTCACACACCTCCCATAGCTTCGTCTACATCGCTGTTTTCGCGCACATCCCTATGTTTTCGCTCCTATCATTACTTCCCCTATATCGTTGTGTTTTCTCGCACCTCTGATACATTCTCCTGTATTGCATGTTTTCACGCACCTCTTACAATTTCCCCTATATCGCTGTTTTCTCGCACCTCTGATACATTCTCCTGTATTGCATGTTTTCGCGCACCTCTTACAATTTCCCCTATATCGCCGTGTTCTCGCACACCTCTCATACCTTCCCCTATATCACTGCTTTTTTGCGCATGTCCCATAGCGTCCCCTATATCGCTGTGTTTTCTCGCACCTCTGATACATTCCCCTGTATCGCCGTGGTTTCGCGCACATCCCATAGGTTCCACTATATTGCCCTGTTTTTGCGCACCTCTTATGTCTTCCACTATATCACGGTGTTTTCGCGCACCTCTCATAGCATCCCCTATATCGCTGTGCCTTCGAGCACTTCTCATAACTTCCCCTATATCGCCCTGTTTTCGCGCACCTCCCATACCTTCCCCAATATCGCTGTGTTTTCGTGCACCTCTCATACCTTCCCTTATATCGCTGTGTTTTCATGCACCTCTCATGTCTTCCCCTATATCACTGTGTTTTCGCGCACCTCCCATAGCATCCCCTATATTGCTGTGTCTTCGCACTCCTCTCATACCTTCCCCTATATCGCTGTGTTTTCGTGCACCTTTCATACCTCCCCCAATATCGCTGTGTTTTCACTCACCTCTCATAACTTCTCCTATATTGCTGTATTTTTGCGCACCTCTCATAACTTCCCCTATATCGCAGTGTTTTTATGCACATCTCATAACGTTCCCTATATCGCTGTGTATTCGCGCACCTGCCATAGAATCCCCTATATCGCTGTGCCTTCGCGCACCTCTCATACCTTCCCCTATATCGCCCTGTTTTCGCGCACCTCTCATTCCTTCCCCTATATCGCTGTGTTTTCACACACCTCTCATAACTTCTCCTATATTGCTGTGTTTTTGTGCACCTCTTATATCTTCCCTAATATCCCTGCGTTTTCATGCACATCTCATAACGTCCCCTATATCGCTGTGTATTCACGCACCTCCCGTAGCATCCCCTATATCGCTGTGCCTTCGTGCACCTCACATACCTTCCCAAATATCGCCTTGTATTCGCGCACCTCCCATAACATCCCCTATATCGCTGTGCCTTTGCGCACCTCTCATGCCTTCCCCTATATCTCTGTGTTTTCTTGCACATCTCATAACGTCCCCTATATCGCTGTGTTCTCATGCACCTCGCATAACTCCCCTATATCGCCCTGTTTTCGCGCACCTCTCATACATTCCCCTATAATAGTGTTTTCACGCACATCTCATACCGTCCCCTATATCGCTGTGTTTTCGCGCACCTCTCATACATACCCCTATATCGCTGTCTTTTTGCGCATATCCCATAGCTTCACCTTTATCTCTGTGTTAGTGCTCACTTCTCACAGCTTCCCCTATATCGCCATGTTTTCGCGCACCTTCATGTCTTCACCTATATTGCTATGTTTTCGCTCCTCTCATTACTTCCCTTATATCGCTGTGTTTTCTTGTACCTCTGGTACATTCGCCTGTATCGCCGTGTTTTCGCGCACCTCTCATAATTTCCCCTATATCGCCTTGTTTTCGCGCACGTCCCATAGCGTCGCCTATTTTGCTGTGCTTTCGGGCACCTCTCATATCTTCCACTATATTGCCCTGTTTTCGCGCACCTCCCATACCTTCCCCTATATCGCTGTGTTTTCGCGCACCTCCTATAGCTTCGCCTACATCGCTGTTTTCGTGCACCTCTCATACCTTCCCCTATATCGATGTATTTTTGCGCAGATCTCATAATGTCCCCTTTATCGCTGTGTTATTGCTCACCTCTCATAGCTTCCCCTATATCGCCCTGTTTTCGCACTCCTCTCATGCATTCCCGTATATCGCTGTGTTTTGGCACACCTCTCATACCTTCCCCAATATCACCGTGTTTTCATGCACATCTCATAACGTCCCCAATGTCGCTGGGTTTTCACGCACCTCTCATAACTTCCCCTATATCGCCCTGCTTTTGCACTCCTCTCATACCTTCCCCTATATCACTGTGTTTTCACGCAGCTCTCATACCTTCCCCTATATCGCTGAGTTTCCGCACACCTGTCATGGCTACCCGACTATCGCCATGTATTCATGCACATCTCATAACTTCCCCTATATCGCTGTGTTTTCGCGCACCTCCCATAGCTTAGCCTACATCGCTGTTTTTGCGCACATCCCATAGCTTCGCCTACATCGCTGTTTTTGCGCACATTCCATAGCTTCCCCTTGATCGATGTGTTATTGATCACCTCTCATAGCTTACCCTATATCGCCGTGTTTTCGCGCACCTCGCATGTCTTCACCTATATCGCTATGTTTTCGCTCCTATCATTACTTCCCCTATATCACTGTGTTTTCTCGCACCTCTGATACATTCTCCTGTATTGCATGTTTTCGCACACCTCTTACAATTTCCCCTATATCGCCGTGTTCTCGCACACCTCTCATACCTTCCCCGATATCACTGCTTTCTTGCGTATGTCCCATAGCGTCCCCTATACCACTGTGTTTTCTCGCACCTCTGATAAATTCCCCTGTATCCCCGTGGTTTCGCACACATCCCATAGGTTCCACTATATTGCCCTGTTTTTGTGCACCTCTCATACCTTCCCCTATATCGCTGTGTTTCCGCATACCTCCCATGGCTTCCCGACTATCGCCGTGTATTCATGCTCATCTCATAGCTTCCCCTATATCGCTGTGTTTTTGCGCACCTCCTATAGCTTCGCCTACATCGCTGTTTTCGTGCACCTCTCATACCTTCCCCTATATCGATGTATTTTTGCGCAGATCTCATAATGTCCCCTTTATCGCTGTGTTATTGCTCACCTCTCATAGCTTCCCCTATATCGCCCTGTTTTCGCACTCCTCTCATGCATTCCCGTATATCGCTGTGTTTTTGCACACCTCTCATACCTTCCCCAATATCACCGTGTTTTCATGCACATCTCATAACGTCCCCAATGTCGCTGGGTTTTCACGCACCTCTCATAACTTCCCCTATATCGCCCTGCTTTTGCACTCCTCTCATACCTTCCCCTATATCGCTGTGTTTTCGCGCACCTCCCATAGCTTCGCCTACATCGCTGTTTTTGTGCACATCCCATAGCTTCCCCTTGATCGATGTGTTATTGATCACCTCTCATAGCTTACCCTATATCGCCGTGTTTTCGCGCACCTCGCATGTCTTCACCTATATCGCTATGTTTTCGCTCCTATCATTACTTCTCCTATATCGCTGTGTTTTCTCGCACCTGTGATACATTCTCCTGTATTGCCATGTTTTCGCGCACCTCTTACAATTTCCCCTATATCGCCGTGTTCTCGCACACCTCTCATACCTTCCCCTATATCACTGCTTTCTTGCGTATGTCCCATAGCTTCCCCTATACCACTGTGTTTTCTCGCACCTCTGATAAATTCCCCTGTATCCCCGTGGTTTCTCATACCTTCCCTTATATCGCTGTGTTTTCACGCACCTCTCATAACTTCTCCTATATCACTGTATTTTTGCACAGCTCTTATATCTTCTCCTATATTGCCGTGTTTTCATGCACATCTCATAACGTCCCCAATGTCGCTGGGTTTACACGCACCTCTCATAACTTCCCCTATAACGCCCTGTTTTCGCGCTCCTTTGATACCTTCCCCTATATCACTGTGTTTTCACGCAGCTCTCATACCTTCCCCTATATCGATGTATTTTTGCGCACATCTCATACCTTCCCCTATATTGCTGTGCTTTCGCGCACCTCCCATAGCTTCCCCTTGATCGATGTGTTATTGATCACCTCTCATAACTTACCCTATATCGCCGTGTTTTCGCGCACCTCGCATGTCTTCACCTATATCGCTATGTTTTCGCTCCTATCATTACTTCTCCTATATCGCTGTGTTTTCTCGCACCTGTGATACAGTCTCCTGTATTGCATGTTTTCGCGCACCTCTTACAATTTCCCCTATATCGCCGTGTTCTCGCACACCTCTCATACCTTCCCCTATATCGCTGTGCCTTCGCGCACCTCGCATACCTTCCCCTATATCGCCGTGTTTTCATGCAGATGTCATAACGTCTCCTATATCGCTAGGTTTTCACGCACCTCTCATAACTTCCCCTATATCGCCCTGTTTTTGCACTCCTCTCATACCTTCCCCTATATCAATGTGTTTTCACGCTGCTCTCATACCTTCCCCTATATCGCTGTGTTTTCGCACACCTCTCATGGCTTCTCGACTATCGCCGTGTATCCATGTACATCTCATACCTTCCCCTATATCGCTGTGTTTTCACGCACCTCCCATAGCTTCGACTACATCGCTGTTTTTGCGCACATCTCATACCTTCCCCTATATCGCTATGTATTCGCACACCTCCCATACCATCCCCTATATCACTGTGCCTTCGCGCACCTCTTATGCATTCCCATATACCGCTGTGTTTTTGCACACCTCTCATACCTTCCCCAATATCACCGTGGTTTCATGCACATCTCATAACGTCCCCAATGTCGCTGGGTTTTCACGCACTTCTCTTAACCTCCCCTATATCGCCCTGTTTTCGCGCTCCTCTCATATCTTCCCCTATATCGCTGTGCTTTCGCGCACCTCTCTTAACTTCTCCTATATCGCTGTGTTTTTGCACACGTCTCATACCTTCCCTATATCGCTGTGTTTTCAGGCACCTCTCATGGCTTCCCCAATATCGCCGTGTATTCATGCACATCTCATACCGTCCCCTATATCGCTGTGTTTTCGCGCACCTCCCATAGCTTCGCCCTCATCGCTGTTTTCGCGCACATCCCATAGCTTCACCTTGATCGCTGTGTTATTGCTCACCTCTCATAGCTTACCCTATATCGCCGTGTTTTTGCACACCTCACATGTCTTCACCTATATCGCTATTTTTGCTCCTATCATTACTTCCCCTATATCGCTGTGTTTTCTCGCACATCTGATACATTCTCCTGTATTGCCATGCTTTTGCGCACCTCTTACAATTTCCCCTATATCGCCGCATTCTCGCACACCTCACATACCTTCACCTATATCGTCCTGTTTTCGCGCACCTCCCATTCCTTCACCTATACCGCTGTTTTCGTGCACCTCTCATACCTTCCCCTATATTGCTGTGTTTTCACACAACTCTCATAACTCTCCTATATCTCTGTGTTTTTGTGCACCTCTCATACCTTCCCTAATATCGCTGCGTTTTCATGCACCTCTCATCACGTCCCCTATAACGCTGTGTATTCACGCACCTCCCATAGCTTCCCCTGTATCGCCATGTTTTTGCTCACCTCTCATAGCTTCCCCTATATCGCCGTGGTTTCATGCACATCTCATAACGTCCCCAATGTCGCTGGGTTTTCACGCACATCTCATAACCTCCCCTATATCGCCCTGTTTTCGCGCTCCTCTCATACCTTCCCCTATATCGCTGTGCTTTCGCGCACCTCCCATAGCTTCGCCAACATCGCTGTTTTCGCGCACCTCTCATACCTTCCCCTTTATCGATGTATTTTTGCGCATATCTCACATCTTCCCCTATATTGATGTGTTTTCATGCACATCTTATAACGTCCCCTACATCGCTGTGTATTTGCACACCGCCCATAGAATCACATATATTACTGTGCCTTCGCGCACCTCTCATGCATTCCCGTATATCGCCCTGTTTTTGCACACCTCCCATACCTTCCCCGATATCGCTGTGTTTTCGTGCTCCTCTCCTACCTTCCCCTATATTGCTGTGTTTTGACACACCTCTCTTAACTTCTCCTATATCGCTGTGTTTTTGCACACGTCTCATACCTTCCCTATATCGCTGTGTTTTCAGGCACCTCTCATGGCTTCCCCAATATCACCGTGCATTCATGCACATCTTATACCGTCCCCTATATCGCTGTGTTTTCGCGCACCTCCCATAGCTTCGCCTACATCGCTGTTTTCGCGCACATCCCATAGCTTCACCTTGATCGCTGTGTTATTGCTCACCTCTCATAGCTTACCCTATATCGCCGTGTTTTTGCACACCTCGCATGTCTTCACCTATATCGCTATGTTTTTGCTCCTATCATTACTTCCCCTATATCGCTGTGTTTTCTCGCACATCTGATACATTCTCCTGTATTGCCATGCTTTTGCGCACCTCTTACAATTTCCCTATATCGCCGCGTTCTCGCACACCTCACATACCTTCACCTATATCGTCCTGTTTTCGCGCACCTCCCATTCCTTCACCTATATCGCTGTTTTCGTGCACCTCTCATACCTTCCCCTATATCGCTGTGTTTTCGCCCACCTCTCATACCTTCCCCTATATCGCTGTGTTTACGTGCTCCTCTCATACCTTCACTAATATCGTTGTATTTTCATGCACATCTCATACGTCCCCAATGTCGCTGGTTTTCACGCACCTCTCATAACTTCCCCTATAACGCCCTGTTTTCACGCTCCTCTCATACCTTCCCCTATATCACTGTGTTTTCACGCAGCTCTCATACCTTCCCCTATATCGTTGTATTTTTGCGCACATCTCATACCTTCCTCTATGTCGCTGTGCTTTCGCGCACCTCCCATAGCTTCGCCTACATCGCTGTTTTCGCGCACATCCCTTAGCTTCACCTTGATCGCTGTGTTATTGCTCACCTCTCATAGCTTACCCTATATCGCTGTGTTTTCTCGCACCTCTGATACATTCTCCTGTATTGCATGTTTTCGCGCACCTCTTACAATTTCCCCTGTATCGCTGTGTTTTATCGCACCTCTGATACATTCTCCTGTATTGCATGTTTTCGCGAACCTCTTACAATTTCCCCAATATCGCCGTGTTTTCGCACACCTCTCATACCTTCCCCTATATCACTGCTTTTTTGCGCATGTCCCATAGCGTCCCCTATATCGCTGTGTTTCCCGCACCTCTGATACATTCCCCTGTATCGCCGTGGTTTCGCACACATCCCATAGGTTCCACTATATTGCCCTGTTTTTGCGTACCTCTCATGTGTTCCCCTATATCACGGTGTTTTCGCGCACCTCTCATACCTTCCCTTATCTCGCTGTGTTTTCACGCACCTCTCATAACTTCTCCTATATCACTGTATTTTTGCACAGCTCTTATATCTTCTCCTATATTGCCGTGTTTTCATGCACATCTCATAACGTCCCATATATCGCTGTTTTCGTGCACCTCTCATACCTTCTCCTATATAGCTGTGCCTTGGCGCACCTCTCATACCTTCCCCTATATCGCCGTGTTTTCATGCAGATCTCATAACGTCTCCTATATCGCTAGGTTTTCACGCACCTCTCATAACTTCCCCTATATCGCCCTGTTTTTGCACTCCTCTCATACCTTCCCCTATATCAATGTGTTTTCACGCTGCTCTCATTCCTTCCCCTATATCGCTGTGCTTTCACACACCTCCCATAGCTTCGTCTACATCGCTGTTTTCGCGCACATCCCTATGTTTTCGCTCCTATCATTACTTCCCCTATATCGTTGTGTTTTCTCGCACCTCTGATACATTCTCCTGCATTGCATGTTTTCACGCACCTCTTACAATTTCCCCTATATCGCTGTTTTCTCGCACCTCTGATACATTCTCCTGTATTGCATGTTTTCGCGCACCTCTTACAATTTCCCCTATATCGCCGTGTTCTCGCACACCTCTCATACCTTCCCCTATATCACTGCTTTTTTGCGCATGTCCCATAGCGTCCCCTATATCGCTGTGTTTTCTCGCACCTCTGATACATTCCCCTGTATCGCCGTGGTTTCGCGCACATCCCATAGGTTCCACTATATTGCCCTGTTTTTGCGCACCTCTTATGTCTTCCACTATATCACGGTGTTTTCGCGCACCTCTCATAGCATCCCCTATATCGCTGTGCCTTCGAGCACTTCTCATAACTTCCCCTATATCGCCCTGTTTTCGCGCACCTCCCATACCTTCCCCAATATCGCTGTGTTTTCGTGCACCTCTCATACCTTCCCTTATATCGCTGTGTTTTCATGCACCTCTCATGTCTTCCCCTATATCACTGTGTTTTCGCGCACCTCCCATAGCATCCCCTATATTGCTGTGTCTTCGCACTCCTCTCATACCTTCCCCTATATCGCTGTGTTTTCGTGCACCTTTCATACCTCCCCCAATATCGCTGTGTTTTCACTCACCTCTCATAACTTCTCCTATATTGCTGTATTTTTGCGCACCTCTCATAACTTCCCCTATATCGCAGTGTTTTTATGCACATCTCATAACGTTCCCTATATCGCTGTGTATTCGCGCACCTGCCATAGAATCCCCTATATCGCTGTGCCTTCGCGCACCTCTCATACCTTCCCCTATATCGCCTGTTTTCGCGCACCTCTCATTCCTTCCCCTATATCGCTGTGTTTTCACACACCTCTCATAACTTCTCCTATATTGCTGTGTTTTTGTGCACCTCTTATATCTTCCCTAATATCCCTGCGTTTTCATGCACATCTCATAACGTCCCCTATATCGCTGTGTATTCACGCACCTCCCGTAGCATCCCCTATATCGCTGTGCCTTTGTGCACCTCACATACCTTCCCAAATATCGCCTTGTATTCGCGCACCTCCCATAACATCCCCTATATCGCTGTGCCTTTGCGCACCTCTCATGCCTTCCCCTATATCTCTGTGTTTTCTTGCACATCTCATAACGTCCCCTATATCGCCGTGTTTTCATGCACCTCGCATAACTCCCCTATATCGCCCTGTTTTCGCGCACCTCTCATACATTCCCCTATAATACTGTGTTTTCACGCACATCTCATACCGTCCCCTATATCGCTGTGTTTTCGCGCACCTCTCATACATACCCCTATATCGCTGTCTTTTTGCGCATATCCCATAGCTTCACCTTTATCTCTGTGTTAGTGCTCACTTCTCACAGCTTCCCCTATATCGCCATGTTTTCGCGCACCTTCATGTCTTCACCTATATTGATATGTTTTCGCTCCTCTCATTACTTCCCTTATATCGCTGTGTTTTCTTGTACCTCTGGTACATTCGCCTGTATCGCCGTGTTTTCGCGCACCTCTCATAATTTCCCCTATATCGCCTTATTTTCTCGCACGTCCCATAGCGTCGCCTATATTGCTGTGCGTTCGGGCACCTCCTATAGCTTCGCCTACATCGCTGTTTTCGTGCACCTCTCATACCTTCCCCTATATCGATGTATTTTTGCG